>NW_027207579.1:0-219000 GCF_963455315.2 Globicephala melas | reverse complement strand
AGCAGCACAATGAGTGGATTCAGGTACGATGATTCTAACTGAAATAAGTCACACAGAAAAAGAAACATCATAAGATATCAGTAATACACGGAATGTAAACTTGGCTACACAGGAACTGAATTACAGAACAGAACAGGGTCTCAAATTTAGAAAACCAACTTATGCTTGCTTAAGGGTAAAGGTGAGTTGGGGTGCTGCATAAAACCAGAGATTGAAATGAGCACAGATAAAGTTCCTTAAGCCAAATATGGAATAGACAAGAGCTACTCCTTGCTCAACGAAATGGACTCAACACCGCATATTAAACGCCTAAGAATGTACCTGACTCTTAAGTATCTTAAAACCGATGGATTGCTATGTCTCCGAAAGAGAATCAAGCATGTGTACAGGGACATAAACGCAGCAGTGATAGGATTGGAGAGGTTCGGTGAGCAAATGAAGACCCTTTGAAGTCATATTGCATGGTACCCATTCCACGGGTTTCAACTACCCAGGTTTAAGGTATTCTTCCTTCAGCTAAAACATGCATGTGGAACCTAGAGTATGATCAACCATGTGATCGGGAGACGTGTTCAAATATGTCTCAGTTTTCGTACCCTGGTACTCGGGTGCAACATTCCAGACGCTTTACTAACAGTCTCCCGACTTGGAGAGTCAGTCCCTTTAACTTCCTGTTTGGCCCAGTTTGCAATTTCTGCGGAAGATGAACAGGAATAGCGAGAACCAATGAGAGACTAGCTGGAGGTGTCTGGACGGGCAAATTTAACTCTCATTTCCCACCAGGAAGAGGAAATAACCAAAGGCTCAGCGTGCCGTGCCGGAACCAGATTAGGGCCTGAAGCCATCCTGCGGTGTTGCGGCCAGCTCACAAGAAAACGAGTTGAAGAAAGGAGCTCAGGGGCACTGTAATTCACAAACCTGCAGAGTTATAAATGACAACTATCGTCCAAAAATATACTGAAGTAAGGCTGCCAAGAGGACTTGAAAGCGGGGCAGAATTGCAGGAAACCGATTTCAGGAGGTAGACTGGAATTGCATTGAAAGCATAGGAAAAGAGGCAGAACGTCCACAATGATGCACTTGGCCAAAAAGGGCGTATGCGTTTTTTCCTGAATATATTCAGGAAAAAACGCATACGCCCTTTTTGGCCAACCAAGCAAGCTTGCAAAGGAAATCTGCACTACAATGAAGTCTCACACCCCCCCCCCCCCGGTCAAAAGGGCCATCTGAAAAAAGTGTAAAATCCAGAAAGGCAGGACAGGCCATGGAGAACTGGGAGCCTTGTTATGCTGATGGGCGGGATGTCAATTGCCAACAGACACTCGGGAGAAGTGTATGGTGTTTCCTGAAACATCTAAAAAACAAAGCAACAGAGCCTAGGGCACTTCCACTTATGGTCCTATAGCTTAGGGAAATTAAAATCAAAAAGATACAGCCACCCCAATGTTTGGGACGCCTCTGTTTACAAGAACCTCGTTTACCGTACAAGTTCAATATCACAGAAAGTGAAAAATGGATAAAGAACTTGTGGTACTTACGTACAATGCAGTATCACTCAGCAGTGAAATCTATGTCATCAGGCCCGTAGCAGCACAATGAGTGGATTCAGGTACGATGATTCTAACTGAAATAAGTCACACAGAAAAAGAAACATCATAAGATATCAGTAATACACGGAATGTAAACTTGGCTACACAGGAACTGAATTACAGAACAGAACAGGGTCTCAAATTTAGAAAACCAACTTATGCTTGTTTAAGGGTAAAGGTGAGTTGGGGTGCTGCATAAAACCAGAGATTGAAATGAGCACAGATAAAGTTCCTTAAGCCAAATATGGAATAGACAAGAGCTACTCCTTGCTCAACGAAATGGACTCAACACCGCATATTAAACGCCTAAGAATGTACCTGACTCTTAAGTATCTTAAAACCGATGGATTGCTATGTCTCCGAAAGAGAATCAAGCATGTGTACAGGGACATAAACGCAGCAGTGATAGGATTGGAGAGGTTCGGTGAGCAAATGAAGACCCTTTGAAGTCATATTGCATGGTACCCATTCCACGGGTTTCAACTACCCAGGTTTAAGGTATTCTTCCTTCAGCTAAAACATGCATGTGGAACCTAGAGTATGATCAACCATGTGATCGGGAGACGTGTTCAAATATGTCTCAGTTTTCGTACCCTGGTACTCGGGTGCAACATTCCAGACGCTTTACTAACACTCTCCCGACTTGGAGAGTCAGTCCCTTTAACCTCTTGTTTGGCCCAGTTTGCAATTTCTGCGGAAGATGAACAGGAATAGCGAGAACCAATGAGAGACTAGCTGGAGGTGTCTGGACGGGCAAATTTAACTCTCATTTCCCACCAGGAAGAGGAAATAACCAAAGGCTCAGCGTGCCGTGCCGGAACCAGATTAGGGCCTGAAGCCATCCTGCGGTGTTGCGGCCAGCTCACAAGAAAACGAGTTGAAGAAAGGAGCTCAGGGGCACTGTAATTCAGAAACCTGCAGAGTTATAAATGACAACTATCGTCCAAAAATATACTGAAGTAAGGCTGCCAAGAGGACTTGAAAGCGGGGCAGAATTGCAGGAAACCGATTTCAGGAGGTAGACTGGAATTGCATTGAAAGCATAGGAAAAGAGGCAGAACGTCCACAATGATGCACTTGGCCAAAAAGGGCGTATGCGTTTTTTCCTGAATATATTCAGGAAAAAACGCATACGCCCTTTTTGGCCAACCAAGCAAGCTTGCAAAGGAAATCTGCACTACAATGAAGTCTCACTTCCCCCCGGTCAAAAGGGCCATCTGAAAAAAGTGTAAAATCCAGAAAGGCAGGACAGGCCATGGAGAACTGGGAGCCTTGTTATGCTGATGGGCGGGATGTAAATTGCCAACAGACACTCGGGAGAAGTGTATGGTGTTTCCTGAAACATCTAAAAAACAAAGCAACAGAGCCTAGGGCACTTCCACTTATGGTCCTATAGCTTAGGGAAATTAAAATCAAAAAGATACAGCCACCCCAATGTTTGGGACGCCTCTGTTTACAAGAACCTCGTTTACCGTACAAGTTCAATATCACAGAAAGTGAAAAATGGATAAAGAACTTGTGGTACTTACATACAATGCAGTATCACTCAGCAGTGAAATCTATGCCATCAGGCCCGTAGCAGCACAATGAGTGGATTCAGGTACGATGATTCTAACTGAAATAAGTCACACAGAAAAAGAAACATCATAAGATATCAGTAATACACGGAATGTAAACTTGGCTACACAGGAACTGAATTACAGAACAGAACAGGGTCTCAAATTTAGAAAACCAACTTATGCTTGCTTAAGGGTAAAGGTGAGTTGGGGTGCTGCATAAAACCAGAGATTGAAATGAGCACAGATAAAGTTCCTTAAGCCAAATATGGAATAGACAAGAGCTACTCCTTGCTCAACGAAATGGACTCAACACCGCATATTAAACGCCTAAGAATGTACCTGACTCTTAAGTATCTTAAAACCTATGGATTGCTATGTCTCCGAAAGAGAATCAAGCATGTGTACAGGGACATAAACGCAGCAGTGATAGGATTGGAGAGGTTCGGTGAGCAAATGAAGACCCTTTGAAGTCATATTGCATGGTACCCATTCCACGGGTTTCAACTACCCAGGTTTAAGGTATTCTTCCTTCAGCTAAAACATGCATGTGGAACCTAGAGTATGATCAACCATGTGATCGGGAGACGTGTTCAAATATGTCTCAGTTTTCGTACCCTGGTACTCGGGTGCAACATTCCAGACGCTTTACTAACACTCTCCCGACTTGGAGAGTCAGTCCCTTTAACTTCCTGTTTGGCCCAGTTTGCAATTTCTGCGGAAGATGAACAGGAATAGCGAGAACCAATGAGAGACTAGCTGGAGGTGTCTGGACGGGCAAATTTAACTCTCATTTGCCACCAGGAAGAGGAAATAACCAAAGGCTCAGCGTGCCGTGCCGGAACCAGATTAGGGCCTGAAGCCATCCTGCGGTGTTGCGGCCAGCTCACAAGAAAACGAGTTGAAGAAAGGAGCTCAGGGGCACTGTAATTCACAAACCTGCAGAGTTATAAATGACAACTATCGTCCAAAAATATACTGAAGTAAGGCTGCCAAGAGGACTTGAAAGCGGGGCAGAATTGCAGGAAACCGATTTCAGGAGGTAGACTGGAATTGCATTGAAAGCATAGGAAAAGAGGCAGAACGTCCACAATGATGCACTTGGCCAAAAAGGGCGTATGCGTTTTTTCCTGAATATATTCAGGAAAAAACGTATACGCCCTTTTTGGCCAAACAAGCAAGCTTGCAAAGGAAATCTGCACTACAATGAAGTCTCACTCCCCCCCCCCCCGGTCAAAAGGGCCATCTGAAAAAAGTGTAAAATCCAGAAAGGCAGGACAGGCCATGGAGAACTGGGAGCCTTGTTATGCTGATGGGCGGGATGTCAATTGCCAACAGACACTCGGGAGAAGTGTATGGTGTTTCCTGAAACATCTAAAAAACAAAGCAACAGAGCCTAGGGCACTTCCACTTATGGTCCTATAGCTTAGGGAAATTAAAATCAAAAAGATACAGCCACCCCAATGTTTGGGACGCCTCTGTTTACAAGAACCTCGTTTACCGTACAAGTTCAATATCACAGAAAGTGAAAAATGGATAAAGAACTTGTGGTACTTACGTACAATGCAGTATCAATCAGCAGTGAAATCTATGTCATCAGGCCCGTAGCAGCACAATGAGTGGATTCAGGTACGATGATTCTAACTGAAATAAGTCACACAGAAAAAGAAACATCATAAGATATCAGTAATACACGGAATGTAAACTTGGCTACACAGGAACTGAATTACAGAACAGAACAGGGTCTCAAATTTAGAAAACCAACTTATGCTTGTTTAAGGGGAAAGGTGAGTTGGGGTGCTGCATAAAACCAGAGATTGAAATGAGCACAGATAAAGTTCCTTAAGCCAAATATGGAATAGACAAGAGCTACTCCTTGCTCAACGAAATGGACTCAACACCGCATATTAAACGCCTAAGAATGTACCTGACTCTTAAGTATCTTAAAACCTATGGATTGCTATGTCTCCGAAAGAGAATCAAGCATGTGTACAGGGACATAAACGCAGCAGTGATAGGATTGGAGAGGTTCGGTGAGCAAATGAAGACCCTTTGAAGTCATATTGCATGGTACCCATTCCACGGGTTTCAACTACCCAGGTTTAAGGTATTCTTCCTTCAGCTAAAACATGCATGTGGAACCTAGAGTATGATCAACCATGCGATCGGGAGACGTGTTCAAATATGTCTCAGTTTTCCTCCCCTGGTACTCAGGTGCAACATTCCAGACGCTTTACTAACACTCTCCCGACTTGGAGAGTCAGTCCCTTTAACCTCCTGTTTGGCCCAGTTTGCAATTTCTGCGGAAGATGAACAGGAATAGCGAGAACCAATGAGAGACTAGCTGGAGGTGTCTGGACGGGCAAATTTAACTCTCATTTCCCACCAGGAAGAGGAAATAACCAAAGGCTCAGCATGCCGTGCCGGAACCAGATTAGGCCCTGAAGCCATCCTGCGGTGTTGCGGCCAGCTCACAAGAAAACGAGTTGAAGAAAGGAGCTCAGGGGCACTGTAATTCACAAACCTGCAGAGTTATAAATGACAACTATCGTCCAAAAATATACTGAAGTAAGGCTGCCAAGAGGACTTGAAAGCGGGGCAGAATTGCAGGAAACCGATTTCAGGAGGTAGACTGGAATTGCATTGAAAGCATAGGAAAAGAGGCAGAACGTCCACAATGATGCACTTGGCCAAAAAGGGCGTATGCGTTTTTTCCTGAATATATTCAGGAAAAAACGCATACGCCCTTTTTGGCCAACCAAGCAAGCTTGCAAAGGAAATCTGCACTACAATGAAGTCTCACTTCCCCCCCCCCCCGGTCAAAAGGGCCATCTGAAAAAAGTGTAAAATCCAGAAAGGCAGGACAGGCCATGGAGAACTGGGAGCCTTGTTATGCTGATGGGCGGGATGTAAATTGCCAACAGACACTCGGGAGAAGTGTATGGTGTTTCCTGAAACATCTACAAAACAAAGCAACAGAGCCTAGGGCACTTCCACTTATGGTCCTATAGCTTAGGGAAATTAAAATCAAAAAGATACAGCCACCCCAATGTTTGGGACACCTCTGTTTACAAGAACCTCGTTTACCGTACAAGTTCAATATCACAGAAAGTGAAAAATGGATAAAGAACTTGTGGTACTTACGTACAATGCAGTATCACTCAGCAGTGAAATCTATGTCATCAGGCCCGTAGCAGCACAATGAGTGGATTCAGGTACGATGATTCTAACTGAAATAAGTCACACAGAAAAAGAAACATCATAAGATATCAGTAATACACGGAATGTAAACTTGGCTACACAGGAACTGAATTACAGAACAGAACAGGGTCTCAAATTTAGAAAACCAACTTATGCTTGTTTAAGGGTAAAGGTGAGTTGGGGTGCTGCATAAAACCAGAGATTGAAATGAGCACAGATAAAGTTCCTTAAGCCAAATATGGAATAGACAAGAGCTACTCCTTGCTCAACGAAATGGACTCAACACCGCATATTAAACGCCTAAGAATGTACCTGACTCTTAAGTATCTTAAAACCGATGGATTGCTATGTCTCCGAAAGAGAATCAAGCATGTGTACAGGGACATAAACGCAGCAGTGATAGGATTGGAGAGGTTCGGTGAGCAAATGAAGACCCTTTGAAGTCATATTGCATGGTACCCATTCCACGGGTTTCAACTACCCAGGTTTAAGGTATTCTTCCTTCAGCTAAAACATGCATGTGGAACCTAGAGTATGATCAACCATGTGATCGGGAGACGTGTTCAAATATGTCTCAGTTTTCGTACCCTGGTACTCGGGTGCAACATTCCAGACGCTTTACTAACACTCTCCCGACTTGGAGAGTCAGTCCCTTTAACCTCCTGTTTGGCCCAGTTTGCAATTTCTGCGGAAGATGAACAGGAATAGCGAGAACCAATGAGAGACTAGCTGGAGGTGTCTGGACGGGCAAATTTAACTCTCATTTCCCACCAGGAAGAGGAAATAACCAAAGGCTCAGCGTGCCATGCCGGAACCAGATTAGGGCCTGAAGCCATCCTGCGGTGTTGCGGCCAGCTCACAAGAAAACGAGTTGAAGAAAGGAGCTCAGGGGCACTGTAATTCACAAACCTGCAGAGTTATAAATGACAACTATCGTCCAAAAATATACTGAAGTAAGGCTGCCAAGAGGACTTGAAAGCGGGGCAGAATTGCAGGAAACCGATTTCAGGAGGTAGACTGGAATTGCATTGAAAGCATAGGAAAAGAGGCAGAACGTCCACAATGATGCACTTGGCCAAAAAGGGCGTATGTGTTTTTTCCTGAATATATTCAGGAAAAAACGCATACGCCCTTTTTGGCCAACCAAGCAAGCTTGCAAAGGAAATCTGCACTACAATGAAGTCTCACTTCCCCCCGGTCAAAAGGGCCATCTGAAAAAAGTGTAAAATCCAGAAAGGCAGGACAGGCCATGGAGAACTGGGAGCCTTGTTATGCTGATGGGCGGGATGTAAATTGCCAACAGACACTCGGGAGAAGTGTATGGTGTTTCCTGAAACATCTAAAAAACAAAGCAACAGAGCCTAGGGCACTTCCACTTATGGTCCTATAGCTTAGGGAAATTAAAATCAAAAAGATACAGCCACCCCAATGTTTGGGACGCCTCTGTTTACAAGAACCTCGTTTACCGTACAAGTTCAATATCACAGAAAGTGAAAAATGGATAAAGAACTTGTGGTACTTACGTACAATGCAGTATCACTCAGCAGTGAAATCTATGTCATCAGGCCCGTAGCAGCACAATGAGTGGATTCAGGTACGATGATTCTAACTGAAATAAGTCACACAGAAAAAGAAACATCATAAGGTATCAGTAATACACGGAATGTAAACTTGGCTACACAGGAACTGAATTACAGAACAGAACAGGGTCTCAAATTTAGAAAACCAACTTATGCTTGTTTAAGGGGAAAGGTGAGTTGGGGTGCTGCATAAAACCAGAGATTGAAATGAGCACAGATAAAGTTCCTTAAGCCAAATATGGAATAGACAAGAGCTACTCCTTGCTCAACGAAATGGACTCAACACCGCATATTAAACGCCTAAGAATGTACCTGACTCTTAAGTATCTTAAAACCTATGGATTGCTATGTCTCCGAAAGAGAATCAAGCATGTGTACAGGGACATAAACGCAGCAGTGATAGGATTGGAGAGGTTCGGTGAGCAAATGAAGACCCTTTGAAGTCATATTGCATGGTACCCATTCCACGGGTTTCAACTACCCAGGTTTAAGGTATTCTTCCTTCAGCTAAAACATGCATGTGGAACCTAGAGTATGATCAACCATGCGATCGGGAGACGTGTTCAAATATGTCTCAGTTTTCGTACCCTGGTACTCGGGTGCAACATTCCAGACGCTTTACTAACACTCTCCCGACTTGGAGAGTCAGTCCCTTTAACCTCCTGTTTGGCCCAGTTTGCAATTTCTGCGGAAGATGAACAGGAATAGCGAGAACCAATGAGAGACTAGCTGGAGGTGTCTGGACGGGCAAATTTAACTCTCATTTCCCACCAGGAAGAGGAAATAATCAAAGGCTCAGCGTGCCGTGCCGGAACCAGATTAGGGCCTGAAGCCATCCTGCGGTGTTGCGGCCAGCTCACAAGAAAACGAGTTGAAGAAAGGAGCTCAGGGGCACTGTAATTCACAAACCTGCAGAGTTATAAATGACAACTATCGTCCAAAAATATACTGAAGTAAGGCTGCCAAGAGGACTTGAAAGCGGGGCAGAATTGCAGGAAACCGATTTCAGGAGGTAGACTGGAATTGCATTGAAAGCATAGGAAAAGAGGCAGAACGTCCACAATGATGCACTTGGCCAAAAAGGGCGTATGCGTTTTTTCCTGAATATATTCAGGAAAAAACGCATACGCCCTTTTTGGCCAACCAAGCAAGCTTGCAAAGGAAATCTGCACTACAATGAAGTCTCACTTCCCCCCCCCCCCCCGGTCAAAAGGGCCATCTGAAAAAAGTGTAAAATCCAGAAAGGCAGGACAGGCCATGGAGAACTGGGAGCCTTGTTATGCTGATGGGCGGGATGTAAATTGCCAACAGACACTCGGGAGAAGTGTATGGTGTTTCCTGAAACATCTACAAAACAAAGCAACAGAGCCTAGGGCACTTCCACTTATGGTCCTATAGCTTAGGGAAATTAAAATCAAAAAGATACAGCCACCCCAATGTTTGGGACGCCTCTGTTTACAAGAACCTCGTTTACCGTACAAGTTCAATATCACAGAAAGTGAAAAATGGATAAAGAACTTGTGGTACTTACGTACAATGCAGTATCACTCAGCAGTGAAATCTATGTCATCAGGCCCGTAGCAGCACAATGAGTGGATTCAGGTACGATGATTCTAACTGAAATAAGTCACACAGAAAAAGAAACATCATAAGCTATCAGTAATACACGGAATGTAAACTTGGCTACACAGGAACTGAATTACAGAACAGAACAGGGTCTCAAATTTAGAAAACCAACTTATGCTTGTTTAAGGGTAAAGGTGAGTTGTGGTGCTGCATAAAACCAGAGATTGAAATGAGCACAGATAAAGTTCCTTAAGCCAAATATGGAATAGACAAGAGCTACTCCTTGCTCAACGAAATGGACTCAACACCGCATATTAAACGCCTAAGAATGTACCTGACTCTTAAGTATCTTAAAACCGATGGATTGCTATGTCTCCGAAAGAGAATCAAGCATGTGTACAGGGACATAAACGCAGCAGTGATAGGATTGGAGAGGTTCGGTGAGCAAATGAAGACCCTTTGAAGTCATATTGCATGGTACCCATTCCACGGGTTTCAACTACCCAGGTTTAAGGTATTCTTCCTTCAGCTAAAACATGCATGTGGAACCTAGAGTATGATCAACCATGTGATCGGGAGACGTGTTCAAATATGTCTCAGTTTTCGTACCCTGGTACTCGGGTGCAACATTCCAGACGCTTTACTAACACTCTCCCGACTTGGAGAGTCAGTCCCTTTAACCTCCTGTTTGGCCCAGTTTGCAATTTCTGCGGAAGATGAACAGGAATAGCGAGAACCAATGAGAGACTAGCTGGAGGTGTCTGGACGGGCAAATTTAACTCTCATTTCCCACCAGGAAGAGGAAATAACCAAAGGCTCAGCGTGCCGTGCCGGAACCAGATTAGGGCCTGAAGCCATCCTGCGGTGTTGCGGCCAGCTCACAAGAAAACGAGTTGAAGAAAGGAGCTCAGGGGCACTGTAATTCACAAACCTGCAGAGTTATAAATGACAACTATCGTCCAAAAATATACTGAAGTAAGGCTGCCAAGAGGACTTGAAAGCGGGGCAGAATTGCAGGAAACCGATTTCAGGAGGTAGACTGGAATTGCATTGAAAGCATAGGAAAAGAGGCAGAACGTCCACAATGATGCACTTGGCCAAAAAGGGCGTATGCGTTTTTTCCTGAATATATTCAGGAAAAAACGCATACGCCCTTTTTGGCCAACCAAGCAAGCTTGCAAAGGAAATCTGCACTACAATGAAGTCTCACTTCCCCCCCCCCCCCGGTCAAAAGGGCCATCTGAAAAAAGTGTAAAATCCAGCAAGGCAGGACAGGCCATGGAGAACTGGGAGCCTTGTTATGCTGATGGGCGGGATGTAAATTGCCAACAGACACTCGGGAGAAGTGTATGGTGTTTCCTGAAACATCTAAAAAACAAAGCAACAGAGCCTAGGGCACTTCCACTTATGGTCCTATAGCTTAGGGAAATTAAAATCAAAAAGATACAGCCACCCCAATGTTTGGGACACCTCTGTTTACAAGAACCTCGTTTACCGTACAAGTTCAATATCACAGAAAGTGAAAAATGGATAAAGAACTTGTGGTACTTACGTACAATGCAGTATCACTCAGCAGTGAAATCTATGTCATCAGGCCCGTAGCAGCACAATGAGTGGATTCAGGTACGATGATTCTAACTGAAATAAGTCACACAGAAAAAGAAACATCATAAGATATCAGTAATACACGGAATGTAAACTTGGCTACACAGGAACTGAATTACAGAACAGAACAGGGTCTCAAATTTAGAAAACCAACTTATGCTTGTTTAAGGGGAAAGGTGAGTTGGGGTGCTGCATAAAACCAGAGATTGAAATGAGCACAGATAAAGTTCCTTAAGCCAAATATGGAATAGACAAGAGCTACTCCTTGCTCAACGAAATGGACTCAACACCGCATATTAAACGCCTAAGAATGTACCTGACTCTTAAGTATCTTAAAACCGATGGATTGCTATGTCTCCGAAAGAGAATCAAGCATGTGTACAGGGACATAAACGCAGCAGTGATAGGATTGGAGAGGTTCGGTGAGCAAATGAAGACCCTTTGAAGTCATATTGCATGGTACCCATTCCACGGGTTTCAACTACCCAGGTTTAAGGTATTCTTCCTTCAGCTAAAACATGCATGTGGAACCTAGAGTATGATCAACCATGCGATCGGGAGACGTGTTCAAATATGTCTCAGTTTTCGTACCCTGGTACTCGGGTGCAACATTCCAGACGCTTTACTAACACTCTCCCGACTTGGAGAGTCAGTGCCTTTAACCTCCTGTTTGGCCCAGTTTGCAATTTCTGCGGAAGATGAACAGGAATAGCGAGAACCAATGAGAGACTAGCTGGAGGTGTCTGGACGGGCAAATTTAACTCTCATTTCCCACCAGGAAGAGGAAATAACCAAAGGCTCAGCGTGCCGTGCCGGAACCAGATTAGGGCCTGAAGCCATCCTGCGGTGTTGCGGCCAGCTCACAAGAAAACGAGTTGAAGAAAGGAGCTCAGGGGCACTGTAATTCACAAACCTGCAGAGTTATAAATGACAACTATCGTCCAAAAATATACTGAAGTAAGGCTGCCAAGAGGACTTGAAAGCGGGGCAGAATTGCAGGAAACCGATTTCAGGAGGTAGACTGGAATTGCATTGAAAGCATAGGAAAAGAGGCAGAACGTCCACAATGATGCACTTGGCCAAAAAGGGCGTATGCGTTTTTTCCTGAATATATTCAGGAAAAAACGCATACGCCCTTTTTGGCCAACCAAGCAAGCTTGCAAAGGAAATCTGCACTACAATGAAGTCTCACTCCCCCCCCCCCCGGTCAAAAGGGCCATCTGAAAAAAGTGTAAAATCCAGAAAGGCAGGACAGGCCATGGAGAACTGGGAGCCTTGTTATGCTGATGGGCGGGATGTCAATTGCCAACAGACACTCGGGAGAAGTGTATGGTGTTTCCTGAAACATCTAAAAAACAAAGCAACAGAGCCTAGGGCACTTCCACTTATGGTCCTATAGCTTAGGGAAATTAAAATCAAAAAGATACAGCCACCCCAATGTTTGGGACGCCTCTGTTTACAAGAACCTCGTTTACCGTACAAGTTCAATATCACAGAAAGTGAAAAATGGATAAAGAACTTGTGGTACTTACGTACAATGCAGTATCACTCAGCAGTGAAATCTATGTCATCAGGCCCGTAGCAGCACAATGAGTGGATTCAGGTACGATGATTCTAACTGAAATAAGTCACACAGAAAAAGAAACATCATAAGCTATCAGTAATACACGGAATGTAAACTTGGCTACACAGGAACTGAATTACAGAACAGAACAGGGTCTCAAATTTAGAAAACCAACTTATGCTTGTTTAAGGGTAAAGGTGAGTTGGGGTGCTGCATAAAACCAGAGATTGAAATGAGCACAGATAAAGTTCCTTAAGCCAAATATGGAATAGACAAGAGCTACTCCTTGCTCAACGAAATGGACTCAACACCGCATATTAAACGCCTAAGAATGTACCTGACTCTTAAGTATCTTAAAACCGATGGATTGCTATGTCTCCGAAAGAGAATCAAGCATGTGTACAGGGACATAAACGCAGCAGTGATAGGATTGGAGAGGTTCGGTGAGCAAATGAAGACCCTTTGAAGTCATATTGCATGGTACCCGTTCCACGGGTTTCAACTACCCAGGTTTAAGGTATTCTTCCTTCAGCTAAAACATGCATGTGGAACCTAGAGTATGATCAACCATGTGATCGGGAGACGTGTTCAAATATGTCTCAGTTTTCGTACCCTGGTACTCGGGTGCAACATTCCAGACGCTTTACTAACACTCTCCCGACTTGGAGAGTCAGTCCCTTTAACCTCCTGTTTGGCCCAGTTTGCAATTTCTGCGGAAGATGAACAGGAATAGCGAGAACCAATGAGAGACTAGCTGGAGGTGTCTGGACGGGCAAATTTAACTCTCATTTCCCACCAGGAAGAGGAAATAACCAAAGGCTCAGCGTGCCGTGCCGGAACCAGATTAGGGCCTGAAGCCATCCTGCGGTGTTGCGGCCAGCTCACAAGAAAACGAGTTGAAGAAAGGAGCTCAGGGGCACTGTAATTCACAAACCTGCAGAGTTATAAATGACAACTATCGTCCAAAAATATACTGAAGTAAGGCTGCCAAGAGGACTTGAAAGCGGGGCAGAATTGCAGGAAACCGATTTCAGGAGGTAGACTGGAATTGCATTGAAAGCATAGGAAAAGAGGCAGAACGTCCACAATGATGCACTTGGCCAAAAAGGGCGTATGCGTTTTTTCCTGAATATATTCAGGAAAAAACGCATACGCCCTTTTTGGCCAACCAAGCAAGCTTGCAAAGGAAATCTGCACTACAATGAAGTCTCACTCCCCCCCCCCCGGTCAAAAGGGCCATCTGAAAAAAGTGTAAAATCCAGAAAGGCAGGACAGGCCATGGAGAACTGGGAGCCTTGTTATGCTGATGGGCGGGATGTAAATTGCCAACAGACACTCGGGAGAAGTGTATGGTGTTTCCTGAAATATCTAAAAAACAAAGCAACAGAGCCTAGGGCACTTCCACTTATGGTCCTATAGCTTAGGGAAATTAAAATCAAAAAGATACAGCCACCCCAATGTTTGGGACGCCTCTGTTTACAAGAACCTCGTTTACCGTACAAGTTCAATATCACAGAAAGTGAAAAATGGATAAAGAACTTGTGGTACTTACGTACAATGCAGTATCACTCAGCAGTGAAATCTATGTCATCAGGCCCGTAGCAGCACAATGAGTGGATTCAGGTACGATGATTCTAACTGAAATAAGTCACACAGAAAAAGAAACATCATAAGGTATCAGTAATACACGGAATGTAAACTTGGCTACACAGGAACTGAATTACAGAACAGAACAGGGTCTCAAATTTAGAAAACCAACTTATGCTTGTTTAAGGGTAAAGGTGAGTTGGGGTGCTGCATAAAACCAGAGATTGAAATGAGCACAGATAAAGTTCCTTAAGCCAAATATGGAATAGACAAGAGCTACTCCTTGCTCAACGAAATGGACTCAACACCGCATATTAAACGCCTAAGAATGTACCTGACTCTTAAGTATCTTAAAACCTATGGATTGCTATGTCTCCGAAAGAGAATCAAGCATGTGTACAGGGACATAAACGCAGCAGTGATAGGATTGGAGAGGTTCGGTGAGCAAATGAAGACCCTTTGAAGTCATATTGCATGGTACCCATTCCACGGGTTTCAACTACCCAGGTTTAAGGTATTCTTCCTTCAGCTAAAACATGCATGTGGAACCTAGAGTATGATCAACCATGTGATCGGGAGACGTGTTCAAATATGTCTCAGTTTTCGTACCCTGGTACTCGGGTGCAACATTCCAGACGCTTTACTAACACTCTCCCGACTTGGAGAGTCAGTCCCTTTAACCTCCTGTTTGGCCCAGTTTGCAATTTCTGCGGAAGATGAACAGGAATAGTGAGAACCAATGAGAGACTAGCTGGAGGTGTCTGGACGGGCAAATTTAACTCTCATTTCCCACCAGGAAGAGGAAATAACCAAAGGCTCAGCGTGCCGTGCCGGAACCAGATTAGGGCCTGAAGCCATCCTGCGGTGTTGCGGCCAGCTCACAAGAAAACGAGTTGAAGAAAGGAGCTCAGGGGCACTGTAATTCACAAACCTGCAGAGTTATAAATGACAACTATCGTCCAAAAATATACTGAAGTAAGGCTGCCAAGAGGACTTGAAAGCGGGGCAGAATTGCAGGAAACCGATTTCAGGAGGTAGACTGGAATTGCATTGAAAGCATAGGAAAAGAGGCAGAACGTCCACAATGATGCACTTGGCCAAAAAGGGCGTATGCGTTTTTTCCTGAATATATTCAGGAAAAAACGCATACGCCCTTTTTGGCCAACCAAGCAAGCTTGCAAAGGAAATCTGCACTACAATGAAGTCTCACTTCCCCCCCCCCCCCGGTCAAAAGGGCCATCTGAAAAAAGTGTAAAATCCAGAAAGGCAGGACAGGCCATGGAGAACTGGGAGCCTTGTTATGCTGATGGGCGGGATGTAAATTGCCAACAGACACTCGGGAGAAGTGTATGGTGTTTCCTGAAACATCTACAAAACAAAGCAACAGAGCCTAGGGCACTTCCACTTATGGTCCTATAGCTTAGGGAAATTAAAATCAAAAAGATACAGCCACCCCAATGTTTGGGACGCCTCTGTTTACAAGAACCTCGTTTACCATACAAGTTCAATATCACAGAAAGTGAAAAATGGATAAAGAACTTGTGGTACTTACGTACAATGCAGTATCACTCAGCAGTGAAATCTATGTCATCAGGCCCGTAGCAGCACAATGAGTGGATTCAGGTACGATGATTCTAACTGAAATAAGTCACACAGAAAAAGAAACATCATAAGATATCAGTAATACACGGAATGTAAACTTGGCTACACAGGAACTGAATTACAGAACAGAACAGGGTCTCAAATTTAGAAAACCAACTTATGCTTGTTTAAGGGTAAAGGTGAGTTGGGGTGCTGCATAAAACCAGAGATTGAAATGAGCACAGATAAAGTTCCTTAAGCCAAATATGGAATAGACAAGAGCTACTCCTTGCTCAACGAAATGGACTCAACACCGCATATTAAACGCCTAAGAATGTACCTGACTCTTAAGTATCTTAAAACCTATGGATTGCTATGTCTCCGAAAGAGAATCAAGCATGTGTACAGGGACATAAACGCAGCAGTGATAGGATTGGAGAGGTTCGGTGAGCAAATGAAGACCCTTTGAAGTCATATTGCATGGTACCCATTCCACGGGTTTCAACTACCCAGGTTTAAGGTATTCTTCCTTCAGCTAAAACATGCATGTGGAACCTAGAGTATGATCAACCATGCGATCGGGAGACGTGTTCAAATATGTCTCAGTTTTCGTACCCTGGTACTCGGGTGCAACATTCCAGACGCTTTACTAACACTCTCCCGACTTGGAGAGTCAGTCCCTTTAACCTCCTGTTTGGCCCAGTTTGCAATTTCTGCGGAAGATGAACAGGAATAGCGAGAACCAATGAGAGACTAGCTGGAGGTGTCTGGACGGGCAAATTTAACTCTCATTTCCCACCAGGAAGAGGAAATAACCAAAGGCTCAGCGTGCCGTGCCGGAACCAGATTAGGGCCTGAAGCCATCCTGCGGTGTTGCGGCCAGCTCACAAGAAAACGAGTTGAAGAAAGGAGCTCAGGGGCACTGTAATTCACAAACCTGCAGAGTTATAAATGACAGCTATCGTCCAAAAATATACTGAAGTAAGGCTGCCAAGAGGACTTGAAAGCGGGGCAGAATTGCAGGAAACCGATTTCAGGAGGTAGACTGGAATTACATTGAAAGCATAGGAAAAGAGGCAGAACGTCCACAATGATGCACTTGGCCAAAAAGGGCGTATGCGTTTTTTCCTGAATATATTCAGGAAAAAACGCATACGCCCTTTTTGGCCAACCAAGCAAGCTTGCAAAGGAAATCTGCACTACAATGAAGTCTCACTTCCCCCCCCCCCCGGTCAAAAGGGCCATCTGAAAAAAGTGTAAAATCCAGAAAGGCAGGACAGGCCATGGAGAACTGGGAGCCTTGTTATGCTGATGGGCGGGATGTAAATTGCCAACAGACACTCGGGAGAAGTGTATGGTGTTTCCTGAAACATCTACAAAACAAAGCAACAGAGCCTAGGGCACTTCCACTTATGGTCCTATAGCTTAGGGAAATTAAAATCAAAAAGATACAGCCACCCCAATGTTTGGGACGCCTCTGTTTACAAGAACCTCGTTTACCGTACAAGTTCAATATCACAGAAAGTGAAAAATGGATAAAGAACTTGTGGTACTTACGTACAATGCAGTATCACTCAGCAGTGAAATCTATGTCATCAGGCCCGTAGCAGCACAATGAGTGGATTCAGGTACGATGATTCTAACTGAAATAAGTCACACAGAAGAAGAAACATCATAAGATATCAGTAATACACGGAATGTAAACTTGGCTACACAGGAACTGAATTACAGAACAGAACAGGGTCTCAAATTTAGAAAACCAACTTATGCTTGTTTAAGGGTAAAGGTGAGTTGGGGTGCTGCATAAAACCAGAGATTGAAATGAGCACAGATAAAGTTCCTTAAGCCAAATATGGAATAGACAAGAGCTACTCCTTGCTCAACGAAATGGACTCAACACCGCATATTAAACGCCTAAGAATGTACCTGACTCTTAAGTATCTTAAAACCGATGGATTGCTATGTCTCCGAAAGAGAATCAAGCATGTGTACAGGGACATAAACGCAGCAGTGATAGGATTGGAGAGGTTCGGTGAGCAAATGAAGACCCTTTGAAGTCATATTGCATGGTACCCATTCCACGGGTTTCAACTACCCTGGTTTAAGGTATTCTTCCTTCAGCTAAAACATGCATGTGGAACCTAGAGTATGATCAACCATGTGATCGGGAGACGTGTTCAAATATGTCTCAGTTTTCGTACCCTGGTACTCGGGTGCAACATTCCAGACGCTTTACTAACACTCTCCCGACTTGGAGAGTCAGTCCCTTTAACCTCCTGTTTGGCCCAGTTTGCAATTTCTGCGGAAGATGAACAGGAATAGCGAGAACCAATGAGAGACTAGCTGGAGGTGTCTGGACGGGCAAATTTAACTCTCATTTGCCACCAGGAAGAGGAAATAACCAAAGGCTCAGCGTGCCGTGCCGGAACCAGATTAGGGCCTGAAGCCATCCTGCGGTGTTGCGGCCAGCTCACAAGAAAACGAGTTGAAGAAAGGAGCTCAGGGGCACTGTAATTCACAAACCTGCAGAGTTATAAATGACAACTATCGTCCAAAAATATACTGAAGTAAGGCTGCCAAGAGGACTTGAAAGCGGGGCAGAATTGCAGGAAACCGATTTCAGGAGGTAGACTGGAATTGCATTGAAAGCATAGGAAAAGAGGCAGAACGTCCACAATGATGCACTTGGCCAAAAAGGGCGTATGCGTTTTTTCCTGAATATATTCAGGAAAAAACGCATACGCCCTTTTTGGCCAAACAAGCAAGCTTGCAAAGGAAATCTGCACTACAATGAAGTCTCACTCCCCCCCCCCCCGGTCAAAAGGGCCATCTGAAAAAAGTGTAAAATCCAGAAAGGCAGGACAGGCCATGGAGAACTGGGAGCCTTGTTATGCTGATGGGCGGGATGTCAATTGCCAACAGACACTCGGGAGAAGTGTATGGTGTTTCCTGAAACATCTAAAAAACAAAGCAACAGAGCCTAGGGCACTTCCACTTATGGTCCTATAGCTTAGGGAAATTAAAATCAAAAAGATACAGCCACCCCAATGTTTGGGACGCCTCTGTTTACAAGAACCTCGTTTACCGTACAAGTTCAATATCACAGAAAGTGAAAAATGGATAAAGAACTTGTGGTACTTACGTACAATGCAGTATCACGCAGCAGTGAAATCTATGTCATCAGGCCCGTAGCAGCACAATGAGTGGATTCAGGTACGATGATTCTAACTGAAATAAGTCACACAGAAAAAGAAACATCATAAGATATCAGTAATACACGGAATGTAAACTTGGCTACACAGGAACTGAATTACAGAACAGAACAGGGTCTCAAATTTAGAAAACCAACTTATGCTTGTTTAAGGGTAAAGGTGAGTTGGGGTGCTGCATAAAACCAGAGATTGAAATGAGCACAGATAAAGTTCCTTAAGCCAAATATGGAATAGACAAGAGCTACTCCTTGCTCAACGAAATGGACTCAACACCGCATATTAAACGACTAAGAATGTACCTGACTCTTAAGTATCTTAAAACCGATGGATTGCTATGTCTCCGAAAGAGAATCAAGCATGTGTACAGGGACATAAACGCAGCAGTGATAGGATTGGAGAGGTTCGGTGAGCAAATGAAGACCCTTTGAAGTCATATTGCATGGTACCCATTCCACGGGTTTCAACTACCCAGGTTTAAGGTATTCTTCCTTCAGCTAAAACATGCATGTGGAACCTAGAGTATGATCAACCATGTGATCGGGAGACGTGTTCAAATATGTCTCAGTTTTCGTACCCTGGTACTCGGGTGCAACATTCCAGACGCTTTACTAACACTCTCCCGACTTGGAGAGTCAGTCCCTTTAACCTCCTGTTTGGCCCAGTTTGCAATTTCTGCGGAAGATGAACAGGAATAGCGAGAACCAATGAGAGACTAGCTGGAGGTGTCTGGACGGGCAAATTTAACTCTCATTTCCCACCAGGAAGAGGAAATAACCAAAGGCTCAGCGTGCCGTGCCGGAACCAGATTAGGGCCTGAAGCCATCCTGCGGTGTTGCGGCCAGCTCACAAGAAAACGAGTTGAAGAAAGGAGCTCAGGGGCACTGTAATTCACAAACCTGCACAGTTATAAATGACAACTATCATCCAAAAATATACTGAAGTAAGGCTGCCAAGAGGACTTGAAAGCGGGGCAGAATTGCAGGAAACCGATTTCAGGAGGTAGACTGGAATTGCATTGAAAGCATAGGAAAAGAGGCAGAACGTCCACAATGATGCACTTGGCCAAAAAGGGCGTATGCGTTTTTTCCTGAATATATTCAGGAAAAAACGCATACGCCATTTTTGGACAACTAAGCGAGCTTGCAAAGGAAATCTGCACTACAATGAAGTCTCACTTCCCCCCCCCCGGTCAAAAGGGCCATCTGAAAAAAGTGTAAAATCCAGAAAGGCAGGACAGGCCATGGAGAACTGGGAGCCTTGTTATGCTGATGGGCGGGATGTAAATTGCCAACAGACACTCGGGAGAAGTGTATGGTGTTTCCTGAAACATCTAAAAAACAAAGCAACAGAGCCTAGGGCACTTCCACTTATGGTCCTATAGCTTAGGGAAATTAAAATCAAAAAGATACAGCCACCCCAATGTTTGGGACGCCTCTGTTTACAAGAACCTCGTTTACCGTACAAGTTCAATATCACAGAAAGTGAAAAATGGATAAAGAACTTGTGGTACTTACGTACAATGCAGTATCACTCAGCAGTGAAATCTATGTCATCAGGCCCGTAGCAGCACAATGAGTGGATTCAGGTACGATGATTCTAACTGAAATAAGTCACACAGAAAAAGAAACATCATAAGATATCAGTAATACACGGAATGTAAACTTGGCTACACAGGAACTGAATTACAGAACAGAACAGGGTCTCAAATTTAGAAAACCAACTTATGCTTGTTTAAGGGTAAAGGTGAGTTGGGGTGCTGCATAAAACCAGAGATTGAAATGAGCACAGATAAAGTTCCTTAAGCCAAATATGGAATAGACAAGAGCTACTCCTTGCTCAACGAAATGGACTCAACACCGCATATTAAACGCCTAAGAATGTACCTGACTCTTAAGTATCTTAAAACCGATGGATTGCTATGTCTCCGAAAGAGAATCAAGCATGTGTACAGGGACATAAACACAGCAGTGATAGGATTGGAGAGGTTCGGTGAGCAAATGAAGACCCTTTGAAGTCATATTGCATGGTACCCATTCCACGGGTTTCAACTACCCAGGTTTAAGGTATTCTTCCTTCAGCTAAAACATGCATGTGGAACCTAGAGTATGATCAACCATGTGATCGGGAGACGTGTTCAAATATGTCTCAGTTTTCGTACCCTGGTACTCGGGTGCAACATTCCAGACGCTTTACTAACACTCTCCCGACTTGGAGAGTCAGTCCCTTTAACCTCCTGTTTGGCCCAGTTTGCAATTGCTGCGGAAGATGAACAGGAATAGCGAGAACCAATGAGAGACTAGCTGGAGGTGTCTGGACGGGCAAATTTAACTCTCATTTCCCACCAGGAAGAGGAAATAACCAAAGGCTCAGCGTGCCGTGCCGGAACAAGATTAGGGCCTGAAGCCATCCTGCGGTGTTGCGGCCAGCTCACAAGAAAACGAGTTGAAGAAAGGAGCTCAGGGGCACTGTAATTCACAAACCTGCAGAGTTATAAATGACAACTATCGTCCAAAAATATACTGAAGTAAGGCTGCCAAGAGGACTTGAAAGCGGGGCAGAATTGCAGGAAACCGATTTCAGGAGGTAGACTGGAATTGCATTGAAAGCATAGGAAAAGAGGCAGAACGTCCACAATGATGCACTTGGCCAAAAAGGGCGTATGCGTTTTTTCCTGAATATATTCAGGAAAAAACGCATACGCCCTTTTTGGCCAACCAAGCAAGCTTGCAAAGGAAATCTGCACTACAATGAAGTCTCACTTCCCCCCCCCCCCCGGTCAAAAGGGCCATCTGAAAAAAGTGTAAAATCCAGAAAGGCAGGACAGGCCATGGAGAACTGGGAGCCTTGTTATGCTGATGGGCGGGATGTAAATTGCCAACAGACACTCGGGAGAAGTGTATGGTGTTTCCTGAAACATCTAAAAAACAAAGCAACAGAGCCTAGGGCACTTCCACTTATGGTCCTATAGCTTAGGGAAATTAAAATCAAAAAGATACAGCCACCCCAATGTTTGGGACACCTCTGTTTACAAGAACCTCGTTTACCGTACAAGTTCAATATCACAGAAAGTGAAAAATGGATAAAGAACTTGTGGTACTTACGTACAATGCAGTATCACTCAGCAGTGAAATCTATGTCATCAGGCCCGTAGCAGCACAATGAGTGGATTCAGGTACGATGATTCTAACTGAAATAAGTCACACAGAAAAAGAAACATCATAAGATATCAGTAATACACGGAATGTAAACTTGGCTACACAGGAACTGAATTACAGAACAGAACAGGGTCTCAAATTTAGAAAACCAACTTATGCTTGTTTAAGGGGAAAGGTGAGTTGGGGTGCTGCATAAAACCAGAGATTGAAATGAGCACAGATAAAGTTCCTTAAGCCAAATATGGAATAGACAAGAGCTACTCCTTGCTCAACGAAATGGACTCAACACCGCATATTAAACGCCTAAGAATGTACCTGACTCTTAAGTATCTTAAAACCGATGGATTGCTATGTCTCCGAAAGAGAATCAAGCATGTGTACAGGGACATAAACGCAGCAGTGATAGGATTGGAGAGGTTCGGTGAGCAAATGAAGACCCTTTGAAGTCATATTGCATGGTACCCATTCCACGGGTTTCAACTACCCAGGTTTAAGGTATTCTTCCTTCAGCTAAAACATGCATGTGGAACCTAGAGTATGATCAACCATGCGATCGGGAGACGTGTTCAAATATGTCTCAGTTTTCGTACCCTGGTACTCGGGTGCAACATTCCAGACGCTTTACTAACACTCTCCCGACTTGGAGAGTCAGTGCCTTTAACCTCCTGTTTGGCCCAGTTTGCAATTTCTGCGGAAGATGAACAGGAATAGCGAGAACCAATGAGAGACTAGCTGGAGGTGTCTGGACGGGCAAATTTAACTCTCATTTCCCACCAGGAAGAGGAAATAACCAAAGGCTCAGCGTGCCGTGCCGGAACCAGATTAGGGCCTGAAGCCATCCTGCGGTGTTGCGGCCAGCTCACAAGAAAACGAGTTGAAGAAAGGAGCTCAGGGGCACTGTAATTCACAAACCTGCAGAGTTATAAATGACAACTATCGTCCAAAAATATACTGAAGTAAGGCTGCCAAGAGGACTTGAAAGCGGGGCAGAATTGCAGGAAACCGATTTCAGGAGGTAGACTGGAATTGCATTGAAAGCATAGGAAAAGAGGCAGAACGTCCACAATGATGCACTTGGCCAAAAAGGGCGTATGCGTTTTTTCCTGAATATATTCAGGAAAAAACGCATACGCCCTTTTTGGCCAACCAAGCAAGCTTGCAAAGGAAATCTGCACTACAATGAAGTCTCACTTCCCCCCGGTCAAAAGGGCCATCTGAAAAAAGTGTAAAATCCAGAAAGGCAGGACAGGCCATGGAGAACTGGGAGGCTTGTTATGCTGATGGGCGGGATGTAAATTGCCAACAGACACTCGGGAGAAGTGTATGGTGTTTCCTGAAACATCTAAAAAACAAAGCAACAGAGCCTAGGGCACTTCCACTTATGGTCCTATAGCTTAGGGAAATTAAAATCAAAAAGATACAGCCACCCCAATGTTTGGGACGCCTCTGTTTACAAGAACCTCGTTTACCGTACAAGTTCAATATCACAGAAAGTGAAAAATGGATAAAGAACTTGTGGTACTTACGTACAATGCAGTATCACTCAGCAGTGAAATCTATGTCATCAGGCCCGTAGCAGCACAATGAGTGGATTCAGGTACGATGATTCTAACTGAAATAAGTCACACAGAAAAAGAAACATCATAAGATATCAGTAATACACAGAATGTAAACTTGGCTACACAGGAACTGAATTACAGAACAGAACAGGGTCTCAAATTTAGAAAACCAACTTATGCTTGTTTAAGGGTAAAGGTGAGTTGGGGTGCTGCATAAAACCAGAGATTGAAATGAGCACAGATAAAGTTCCTTAAGCCAAATATGGAATAGACAAGAGCTACTCCTTGCTCAACGAAATGGACTCAACACCGCATATTAAACGCCTAAGAATGTACCTGACTCTTAAGTATCTTAAAACCGATGGATTGCTATGTCTCCGAAAGAGAATCAAGCATGTGTACAGGGACATAAACGCAGCAGTGATAGGATTGGAGAGGTTCGGTGAGCAAATGAAGACCCTTTGAAGTCATATTGCATGGTACCCATTCCACGGGTTTCAACTACCCAGGTTTAAGGTATTCTTCCTTCAGCTAAAACATGCATGTGGAACCTAGAGTATGATCAACCATGTGATCGGGAGACGTGTTCAAATATGTCTCAGTTTTCGTACCCTGGTACTCGGGTGCAACATTCCAGACGCTTTACTAACACTCTCCCGACTTGGAGAGTCAGTCCCTTTAACCTCCTGTTTGGCCCAGTTTGCAATTTCTGCGGAAGATGAACAGGAATAGCGAGAACCAATGAGAGACTAGCTGGAGGTGTCTGGACGGGCAAATTTAACTCTCATTTCCCACCAGGAAGAGGAAATAACCAAAGGCTCAGCGTGCCGTGCCGGAACCAGATTAGGGCCTGAAGCCATCCTGCGGTGTTGCGGCCAGCTCACAAGAAAACGAGTTGAAGAAAGGAGCTCAGGGGCACTGTAATTCACAAACCTGCAGAGTTATAAATGACAACTATCGTCCAAAAATATACTGAAGTAAGGCTGCCAAGAGGACTTGAAAGCGGGGCAGAATTGCAGGAAACCGATTTCAGGAGGTAGACTGGAATTGCATTGAAAGCATAGGAAAAGAGGCAGAACGTCCACAATGATGCACTTGGCCAAAAAGGGCGTATGCGTTTTTTCCTGAATATATTCAGGAAAAAACGCATACGCCCTTTTTGGCCAACCAAGCAAGCTTGCAAAGGAAATCTGCACTACAATGAAGTCTCACTTCCCCCCCCCCCGGTCAAAAGGGCCATCTGAAAAAAGTGTAAAATCCAGAAAGGCAGGACAGGCCATGGAGAACTGGGAGCCTTGTTATGCTGATGGGCGGGATGTAAATTGCCAACAGACACTCGGGAGAAGTGTATGGTGTTTCCTGAAACATCTACAAAACAAAGCAACAGAGCCTAGGGCACTTCCACTTATGGTCCTATAGCTTAGGGAAATTAAAATCAAAAAGATACAGCCACCCCAATGTTTGGGACGCCTCTGTTTACAAGAACCTCGTTTACCGTACAAGTTCAATATCACAGAAAGTGAAAAATGGATAAAGAACTTGTGGTACTTACGTACAATGCAGTATCACTCAGCAGTGAAATCTATGTCATCAGGCCCGTAGCAGCACAATGAGTGGATTCAGGTACGATGATTCTAACTGAAATAAGTCACACAGAAAAAGAAACATCATAAGATATCAGTAATACACGGAATGTAAACTTGGCTACACAGGAACTGAATTACAGAACAGAACAGGGTCTCAAATTTAGAAAACCAACTTATGCTTGTTTAAGGGTAAAGGTGAGTTGGGGTGCTGCATAAAACCAGAGATTGAAATGAGCACAGATAAAGTTCCTTAAGCCAAATATGGAATAGACAAGAGCTACTCCTTGCTCAACGAAATGGACTCAACACCGCATATTAAACGCCTAAGAATGTACCTGACTCTTAAGTATCTTAAAACCGATGGATTGCTATGTCTCCGAAAGAGAATCAAGCATGTGTACAGGGACATAAACGCAGCAGTGATAGGATTGGAGAGGTTCGGTGAGCAAATGAAGACCCTTTGAAGTCATATTGCATGGTACCCATTCCACGGGTTTCAACTACCCAGGTTTAAGGTATTCTTCCTTCAGCTAAAACATGCATGTGGAACCTAGAGTATGATCAACCATGCGATCGGGAGACGTGTTCAAATATGTCTCAGTTTTCGTACCCTGGTACTCGGGTGCAACATTCCAGACGCTTTACTAACACTCTCCCGACTTGGAGAGTCAGTGCCTTTAACCTCCTGTTTGGCCCAGTTTGCAATTTCTGCGGAAGATGAACAGGAATAGCGAGAACCAATGAGAGACTAGCTGGAGGTGTCTGGACGGGCAAATTTAACTCTCATTTCCCACCAGGAAGAGGAAATAACCAAAGGCTCAGCGTGCCGTGCCGGAACCAGATTAGGGCCTGAAGCCATCCTGCGGTGTTGCGGCCAGCTCACAAGAAAACGAGTTGAAGAAAGGAGCTCAGGGGCACTGTAATTCACAAACCTGCAGAGTTATAAATGACAACTATCGTCCAAAAATATACTGAAGTAAGGCTGCCAAGAGGACTTGAAAGCGGGGCAGAATTGCAGGAAACCGATTTCAGGAGGTAGACTGGAATTGCATTGAAAGCATAGGAAAAGAGGCAGAACGTCCACAATGATGCACTTGGCCAAAAAGGGCGTATGCGTTTTTTCCTGAATATATTCAGGAAAAAACGCATACGCCCTTTTTGGCCAACCAAGCAAGCTTGCAAAGGAAATCTGCACTACAATGAAGTCTCACTTCCCCCCGGTCAAAAGGGCCATCTGAAAAAAGTGTAAAATCCAGAAAGGCAGGACAGGCCATGGAGAACTGGGAGGCTTGTTATGCTGATGGGCGGGATGTAAATTGCCAACAGACACTCGGGAGAAGTGTATGGTGTTTCCTGAAACATCTAAAAAACAAAGCAACAGAGCCTAGGGCACTTCCACTTATGGTCCTATAGCTTAGGGAAATTAAAATCAAAAAGATACAGCCACCCCAATGTTTGGGACGCCTCTGTTTACAAGAACCTCGTTTACCGTACAAGTTCAATATCACAGAAAGTGAAAAATGGATAAAGAACTTGTGGTACTTACGTACAATGCAGTATCACTCAGCAGTGAAATCTATGTCATCAGGCCCGTAGCAGCACAATGAGTGGATTCAGGTACGATGATTCTAACTGAAATAAGTCACACAGAAAAAGAAACATCATAAGATATCAGTAATACACAGAATGTAAACTTGGCTACACAGGAACTGAATTACAGAACAGAACAGGGTCTCAAATTTAGAAAACCAACTTATGCTTGTTTAAGGGTAAAGGTGAGTTGGGGTGCTGCATAAAACCAGAGATTGAAATGAGCACAGATAAAGTTCCTTAAGCCAAATATGGAATAGACAAGAGCTACTCCTTGCTCAACGAAATGGACTCAACACCGCATATTAAACGCCTAAGAATGTACCTGACTCTTAAGTATCTTAAAACCGATGGATTGCTATGTCTCCGAAAGAGAATCAAGCATGTGTACAGGGACATAAACGCAGCAGTGATAGGATTGGAGAGGTTCGGTGAGCAAATGAAGACCCTTTGAAGTCATATTGCATGGTACCCATTCCACGGGTTTCAACTACCCAGGTTTAAGGTATTCTTCCTTCAGCTAAAACATGCATGTGGAACCTAGAGTATGATCAACCATGTGATCGGGAGACGTGTTCAAATATGTCTCAGTTTTCGTACCCTGGTACTCGGGTGCAACATTCCAGACGCTTTACTAACACTCTCCCGACTTGGAGAGTCAGTCCCTTTAACCTCCTGTTTGGCCCAGTTTGCAATTTCTGCGGAAGATGAACAGGAATAGCGAGAACCAATGAGAGACTAGCTGGAGGTGTCTGGACGGGCAAATTTAACTCTCATTTCCCACCAGGAAGAGGAAATAACCAAAGGCTCAGCGTGCCGTGCCGGAACCAGATTAGGGCCTGAAGCCATCCTGCGGTGTTGCGGCCAGCTCACAAGAAAACGAGTTGAAGAAAGGAGCTCAGGGGCACTGTAATTCACAAACCTGCAGAGTTATAAATGACAACTATCGTCCAAAAATATACTGAAGTAAGGCTGCCAAGAGGACTTGAAAGCGGGGCAGAATTGCAGGAAACCGATTTCAGGAGGTAGACTGGAATTGCATTGAAAGCATAGGAAAAGAGGCAGAACGTCCACAATGATGCACTTGGCCAAAAAGGGCGTATGCGTTTTTTCCTGAATATATTCAGGAAAAAACGCATACGCCCTTTTTGGCCAACCAAGCAAGCTTGCAAAGGAAATCTGCACTACAATGAAGTCTCACTCCCCCCCCCCCCCGGTCAAAAGGGCCATCTGAAAAAAGTGTAAAATCCAGAAAGGCAGGACAGGCCATGGAGAACTGGGAGCCTTGTTATGCTGATGGGCGGGATGTAATTTGCCAACAGACACTCGGGAGAAGTGTATGGTGTTTCCTGAAATATCTAAAAAACAAAGCAACAGAGCCTAGGGCACTTCCACTTATGGTCCTATAGCTTAGGGAAATTAAAATCAAAAAGATACAGCCACCCCAATGTTTGGGACGCCTCTGTTTACAAGAACCTCGTTTACCGTACAAGTTCAATATCACAGAAAGTGAAAAATGGATAAAGAACTTGTGGTACTTACGTACAATGCAGTATCACTCAGCAGTGAAATCTATGTCATCAGGCCCGTAGCAGCACAATGAGTGGATTCAGGTACGATGATTCTAACTGAAATAAGTCACACAGAAAAAGAAACATCATAAGCTATCAGTAATACACGGAATGTAAACTTGGCTACACAGGAACTGAATTACAGAACAGAACAGGGTCTCAAATTTAGAAAACCAACTTATGCTTGTTTAAGGGTAAAGGTGAGTTGGGGTGCTGCATAAAACCAGAGATTGAAATGAGCACAGATAAAGTTCCTTAAGCCAAATATGGAATAGACAAGAGCTACTCCTTGCTCAACGAAATGGACTCAACACCGCATATTAAACGCCTAAGAATGTACCTGACTCTTAAGTATCTTAAAACCTATGGATTGCTATGTCTCCGAAAGAGAATCAAGCATGTGTACAGGGACATAAACGCAGCAGTGATAGGATTGGAGAGGTTCGGTGAGCAAATGAAGACCCTTTGAAGTCATATTGCATGGTACCCATTCCACGGGTTTCAACTACCCAGGTTTAAGGTATTCTTCCTTCAGCTAAAACATGCATGTGGAACCTAGAGTATGATCAACCATGTGATCGGGAGACGTGTTCAAATATGTCTCAGTTTTCGTACCCTGGTACTCGGGTGCAACATTCCAGACGCTTTACTAACACTCTCCCGACTTGGAGAGTCAGTCCCTTTAACCTCCTGTTTGGCCCAGTTTGCAATTTCTGCGGAAGATGAACAGGAATAGCGAGAACCAATGAGAGACTAGCTGGAGGTGTCTGGACGGGCAAATTTAACTCTCATTTCCCACCAGGAAGAGGAAATAACCAAAGGCTCAGCGTGCCGTGCCGGAACCAGATTAGGGCCTGAAGCCATCCTGCGGTGTTGCGGCCAGCTCACAAGAAAACGAGTTGAAGAAAGGAGCTCAGGGGCACTGTAATTCACAAACCTGCAGAGTTATAAATGACAGCTATCGTCCAAAAATATACTGAAGTAAGGCTGCCAAGAGGACTTGAAAGCGGGGCAGAATTGCAGGAAACCGATTTCAGGAGGTAGACTGGAATTACATTGAAAGCATAGGAAAAGAGGCAGAACGTCCACAATGATGCACTTGGCCAAAAAGGGCGTATGCGTTTTTTCCTGAATATATTCAGGAAAAAACGCATACGCCCTTTTTGGCCAACCAAGCAAGCTTGCAAAGGAAATCTGCACTACAATGAAGTCTCACTTCCCCCCCCCCCGGTCAAAAGGGCCATCTGAAAAAAGTGTAAAATCCAGAAAGGCAGGACAGGCCATGGAGAACTGGGAGCCTTGTTATGCTGATGGGCGGGATGTCAATTGCCAACAGACACTCGGGAGAAGTGTATGGTGTTTCCTGAAACATCTACAAAACAAAGCAACAGAGCCTAGGGCACTTCCACTTATGGTCCTATAGCTTAGGGAAATTAAAATCAAAAAGATACAGCCACCCCAATGTTTGGGACGCCTCTGTTTACAAGAACCTCGTTTACCGTACAAGTTCAATATCACAGAAAGTGAAAAATGGATAAAGAACTTGTGGTACTTACGTACAATGCAGTATCACTCAGCAGTGAAATCTATGTCATCAGGCCCGTAGCAGCACAATGAGTGGATTCAGGTACGATGATTCTAACTGAAATAAGTCACACAGAAAAAGAAACATCATAAGATATCAGTAATACACGGAATGTAAACTTGGCTACACAGGAACTGAATTACAGAACAGAACAGGGTCTCAAATTTAGAAAACCAACTTATGCTTGTTTAAGGCGAAAGGTGAGTTGGGGTGCTGCATAAAACCAGAGATTGAAATGAGCACAGATAAAGTTCCTTAAGCCAAATATGGAATAGACAAGAGCTACTCCTTGCTCAACGAAATGGACTCAACACCGCATATTAAACGCCTAAGAATGTACCTGACTCTTAAGTATCTTAAAACCTATGGATTGCTATGTCTCCGAAAGAGAATCAAGCATGTGTACAGGGACATAAACGCAGCAGTGATAGGATTGGAGAGGTTCGGTGAGCAAATGAAGACCCTTTGAAGTCATATTGCATGGTACCCATTCCACGGGTTTCAACTACCCAGGTTTAAGGTATTCTTCCTTCAGCTAAAACATGCATGTGGAACCTAGAGTATGATCAACCATGCGATCGGGAGACGTGTTCAAATATGTCTCAGTTTTCGTACCCTGGTACTCGGGTGCAACATTCCAGACGCTTTACTAACACTCTCCCGACTTGGAGAGTCAGTCCCTTTAACCTCCTGTTTGGCCCAGTTTGCAATTTCTGCGGAAGATGAACAGGAATAGCGAGAACCAATGAGAGACTAGCTGGAGGTGTCTGGACGGGCAAATTTAACTCTCATTTCCCACCAGGAAGAGGAAATAACCAAAGGCTCAGCGTGCCGTGCCGGAACCAGATTAGGGCCTGAAGCCATCCTGCGGTGTTGCGGCCAGCTCACAAGAAAACGAGTTGAAGAAAGGAGCTCAGGGGCACTGTAATTCACAAACCTGCAGAGTTATAAATGACAACTATCGTCCAAAAATATACTGAAGTAAGGCTGCCAAGAGGACTTGAAAGCGGGGCAGAATTGCAGGAAACCGATTTCAGGAGGTAGACTGGAATTGCATTGAAAGCATAGGAAAAGAGGCAGAACGTCCACAATGATGCACTTGGCCAAAAAGGGCGTATGCGTTTTTTCCTGAATATATTCAGGAAAAAACGCATACGCCCTTTTTGGCAAACCAAGCAAGCTTGCAAAGGAAATCTGCACTACAATGAAGTCTCACTTCCCCCCCCCCCCGGTCAAAAGGGCCATCTGAAAAAAGTGTAAAATCCAGAAAGGCAGGACAGGCCATGGAGAACTGGGAGCCTTGTTATGCTGATGGGCGGGATGTAAATTGCCAACAGACACTCGGGAGAAGTGTATGGTGTTTCCTGAAACATCTAAAAAACAAAGCAACAGAGCCTAGGGCACTTCCACTTATGGTCCTATAGCTTAGGGAAATTAAAATCAAAAAGATACAGCCACCCCAATGTTTGGGACGCCTCTGTTTACAAGAACCTCGTTTACCGTACAAGTTCAATATCACAGAAAGTGAAAAATGGATAAAGAACTTGTGGTACTTACGTACAATGCAGTATCACTCAGCAGTGAAATCTATGTCATCAGGCCCGTAGCAGCACAATGAGTGGATTCAGGTACGATGATTCTAACTGAAATAAGTCACACAGAAAAAGAAACATCATAAGCTATCAGTAATACACGGAATGTAAACTTGGCTACACAGGAACTGAATTACAGAACAGAACAGGGTCTCAAATTTAGAAAACCAACTTATGCTTGTTTAAGGGTAAAGGTGAGTTGGGGTGCTGCATAAAACCAGAGATTGAAATGAGCACAGATAAAGTTCCTTAAGCCAAATATGGAATAGACAAGAGCTACTCCTTGCTCAACGAAATGGACTCAACACCGCATATTAAACGCCTAAGAATGTACCTGACTCTTAAGTATCTTAAAACCTATGGATTGCTATGTCTCCGAAAGAGAATCAAGCATGTGTACAGGGACATAAACGCAGCAGTGATAGGATTGGAGAGGTTCGGTGAGCAAATGAAGACCCTTTGAAGTCATATTGCATGGTACCCATTCCACGGGTTTCAACTACCCAGGTTTAAGGTATTCTTCCTTCACCTAAAACATGCATGTGGAACCTAGAGTATGATCAACCATGTGATCGGGAGACGTGTTCAAATATGTCTCAGTTTTCGTACCCTGGTACTCGGGTGCAACATTCCAGACGCTTTACTAACACTCTCCCGACTTGGAGAGTCAGTCCCTTTAACCTCCTGTTTGGCCCAGTTTGCAATTTCTGCGGAAGATGAACAGGAATAGCGAGAACCAATGAGAGACTAGCTGGAGGTGTCTGGACGGGCAAATTTAACTCTCATTTCCCACCAGGAAGAGGAAATAACCAAAGGCTCAGCGTGCCGTGCCGGAACCAGATTAGGGCCTGAAGCCATCCTGCGGTGTTGCGGCCAGCTCACAAGAAAACGAGTTGAAGAAAGGAGCTCAGGGGCACTGTAATTCACAAACCTGCAGAGTTATAAATGACAGCTATCGTCCAAAAATATACTGAAGTAAGGCTGCCAAGAGGACTTGAAAGCGGGGCAGAATTGCAGGAAACCGATTTCAGGAGGTAGACTGGAATTACATTGAAAGCATAGGAAAAGAGGCAGAACGTCCACAATGATGCACTTGGCCAAAAAGGGCGTATGCGTTTTTTCCTGAATATATTCAGGAAAAAACGCATACGCCCTTTTTGGCCAACCAAGCAAGCTTGCAAAGGAAATCTGCACTACAATGAAGTCTCACTTCCCCCCCCCCCCGGTCAAAAGGGCCATCTGAAAAAAGTGTAAAATCCAGAAAGGCAGGACAGGCCATGGAGAACTGGGAGCCTTGTTATGCTGATGGGCGGGATGTAAATTGCCAACAGACACTCGGGAGAAGTGTATGGTGTTTCCTGAAACATCTAAAAAACAAAGCAACAGAGCCTAGGGCACTTCCACTTATGGTCCTATAGCTTAGGGAAATTAAAATCAAAAAGATACAGCCACCCCAATGTTTGGGACGCCTCTGTTTACAAGAACCTCGTTTACCGTACAAGTTCAATATCACAGAAAGTGAAAAATGGATAAAGAACTTGTGGTACTTACGTACAATGCAGTATCACTCAGCAGTGAAATCTATGTCATCAGGCCCGTAGCAGCACAATGAGTGGATTCAGGTACGATGATTCTAACTGAAATAAGTCACACAGAAAAAGAAACATCATAAGATATCAGTAATACACGGAATGTAAACTTGGCTACATAGGAACTGAATTACAGAACAGAACAGGGTCTCAAATTTAGAAAACCAACTTATGCTTGTTTAAGGGTAAAGGTGAGTTGGGGTGCTGCATAAAACCAGAGATTGAAATGAGCACAGATAAAGTTCCTTAAGCCAAATATGGAATAGACAAGAGCTACTCCTTGCTCAACGAAATGGACTCAACACCGCATATTAAACGCCTAAGAATGTACCTGACTCTTAAGTATCTTAAAACCTATGGATTGCTATGTCTCCGAAAGAGAATCAAGCATGTGTACAGGGACATAAACGCAGCAGTGATAGGATTGGAGAGGTTCGGTGAGCAAATGAAGACCCTTTGAAGTCATATTGCATGGTACCCATTCCACGGGTTTCAACTACCCAGGTTTAAGGTATTCTTCCTTCAGCTAAAACATGCATGTGGAACCTAGAGTATGATCAACCATGCGATCGGGAGACGTGTTCAAATATGTCTCAGTTTTCGTACCCTGGTACTCGGGTGCAACATTCCAGACGCTTTACTAACACTCTCCCGACTTGGAGAGTCAGTCCCTTTAACCTCCTGTTTGGCCCAGTTTGCAATTTCTGCGGAAGATGAACAGGAATAGCGAGAACCAATGAGAGACTAGCTGGAGGTGTCTGGACGGGCAAATTTAACTCTCATTTCCCACCAGGAAGAGGAAATAACCAAAGGCTCAGCGTGCCGTGCCGGAAGCAGATTAGGGCCTGAAGCCATCCTGCGGTGTTGCGGCCAGCTCACAAGAAAACGAGTTGAAGAAAGGAGCTCAGGGGCACTGTAATTCACAAACCTGCAGAGTTATAAATGACAACTATCGTCCAAAAATATACTGAAGTAAGGCTGCCAAGAGGACTTGAAAGCGGGGCAGAATTGCAGGAAACCGATTTCAGGAGGTAGACTGGAATTGCATTGAAAGCATAGGAAAAGAGGCAGAACGTCCACAATGATGCACTTGGCCAAAAAGGGCGTATGCGTTTTTTCCTGAATATATTCAGGAAAAAACGCATACGCCCTTTTTGGCCAACCAAGCAAGCTTGCAAAGGAAATCTGCACTACAATGAAGTCTCACTTCCCCCCGGTCAAAAGGGCCATCTGAAAAAAGTGTAAAATCCAGCAAGGCAGGACAGGCCATGGAGAACTGGGAGCCTTGTTATGCTGATGGGCGGGATGTAAATTGCCAACAGACACTCGGGAGAAGTGTATGGTGTTTCCTGAAACATCTAAAAAACAAAGCAACAGAGCCTAGGGCACTTCCACTTATGGTCCTATAGCTTAGGGAAATTAAAATCAAAAAGATACAGCCACCCCAATGTTTGGGACGCCTCTGTTTACAAGAACCTCGTTTACCGTACAAGTTCAATATCACAGAAAGTGAAAAATGGATAAAGAACTTGTGGTACTTACGTACAATGCAGTATCACTCAGCAGTGAAATCTATGTCATCAGGCCCGTAGCAGCACAATGAGTGGATTCAGGTACGATGATTCTAACTGAAATAAGTCACACAGAAAAAGAAACATCATAAGATATCAGTAATACACGGAATGTAAACTTGGCTACACAGGAACTGAATTACAGAACAGAACAGGGTCTCAAATTTAGAAAACCAACTTATGCTTGTTTAAGGGGAAAGGTGAGTTGGGGTGCTGCATAAAACCAGAGATTGAAATGAGCACAGATAAAGTTCCTTAAGCCAAATATGGAATAGACAAGAGCTACTCCTTGCTCAACGAAATGGACTCAACACCGCATATTAAACGCCTAAGAATGTACCTGACTCTTAAGTATCTTAAAACCGATGGATTGCTATGTCTCCGAAAGAGAATCAAGCATGTGTACAGGGACATAAACGCAGCAGTGATAGGATTGGAGAGGTTCGGTGAGCAAATGAAGACCCTTTGAAGTCATATTGCATGGTACCCATTCCACGGGTTTCAACTACCCAGGTTTAAGGTATTCTTCCTTCAGCTAAAACATGCATGTGGAACCTAGAGTATGATCAAACATGTGATCGGGAGACGTGTTCAAATATGTCTCAGTTTTCGTACCCTGGTACTCGGGTGCAACATTCCAGACGCTTTACTAACACTCTCCCGACTTGGAGAGTCAGTCCCTTTAACCTCCTGTTTGGCCCAGTTTGCAATTTCTGCGGAAGATGAACAGGAATAGCGAGAACCAATGAGAGACTAGCTGGAGGTGTCTGGACGGGCAAATTTAACTCTCATTTCCCACCAGGAAGAGGAAATAACCAAAGGCTCAGCGTGCCGTGCCGGAACCAGATTAGGGCCTAAAGCCATCCTGCGGTGTTGCGGCCAGCTCACAAGAAAACGAGTTGAAGAAAGGAGCTCAGGGGCACTGTAATTCACAAACCTGCAGAGTTATAAATGACAACTATCGTCCAAAAATATACTGAAGTAAGGCTGCCAAGAGGACTTGAAAGCGGGGCAGAATTGCAGGAAACCGATTTCAGGAGGTAGACTGGAATTGCATTGAAAGCATAGGAAAAGAGGCAGAACGTCCACAATGATGCACTTGGCCAAAAAGGGCGTATGCGTTTTTTCCTGAATATATTCAGGAAAAAACGCATACGCCCTTTTTGGCCAACCAAGCAAGCTTGCAAAGGAAATCTGCACTACAATGAAGTCTCACTTCCCCCCCCCCCCGGTCAAAAGGGCCATCTGAAAAAAGTGTAAAATCCAGAAAGGCAGGACAGGCCATGGAGAACTGGGAGCCTTGTTATGGTGATGGGCGGGATGTAAATTGCCAACAGACACTCGGGAGAAGTGTATGGTGTTTCCTGAAACATCTAAAAAACAAAGCAACAGAGCCTAGGGCACTTCCACTTATGGTCCTATAGCTTAGGGAAATTAAAATCAAAAAGATACAGCCACCCCAATGTTTGGGACGCCTCTGTTTACAAGAACCTCGTTTACCGTACAAGTTCAATATCACAGAAAGTGAAAAATGGATAAAGAACTTGTGGTACTTACGTACAATGCAGTATCACTCAGCAGTGAAATCTATGTCATCAGGCCCGTAGCAGCACAATGAGTGGATTCAGGTACGATGATTCTAACTGAAATAAGTCACACAGAAAAAGAAACATCATAAGATATCAGTAATACACGGAATGTAAACTTGGCTACACAGGAACTGAATTACAGAACAGAACAGGGTCTCAAATTTAGAAAACCAACTTATGCTTGTTTAAGGCGAAAGGTGAGTTGGGGTGCTGCATAAAACCAGAGATTGAAATGAGCACAGATAAAGTTCCTTAAGCCAAATATGGAATAGACAAGAGCTACTCCTTGCTCAACGAAATGGACTCAACACCGCATATTAAACGCCTAAGAATGTACCTGACTCTTAAGTATCTTAAAACCTATGGATTGCTATGTCTCCGAAAGAGAATCAAGCATGTGTACAGGGACATAAACGCAGCAGTGATAGGATTGGAGAGGTTCGGTGAGCAAATGAAGACCCTTTGAAGTCATATTGCATGGTACCCATTCCACGGGTTTCAACTACCCAGGTTTAAGGTATTCTTCCTTCAGCTAAAACATGCATGTGGAACCTAGAGTATGATCAACCATGCGATCGGGAGACGTGTTCAAATATGTCTCAGTTTTCGTACCCTGGTACTCGGGTGCAACATTCCAGATGCTTTACTAACACTCTCCCGACTTGGAGAGTCAGTCCCTTTAACCTCCTGTTTGGCCCAGTTTGCAATTTCTGCGGAAGATGAACAGGAATAGCGAGAACCAATGAGAGACTAGCTGGAGGTGTCTGGACGGGCAAATTTAACTCTCATTTCCCACCAGGAAGAGGAAATAACCAAAGGCTCAGCGTGCCGTGCCGGAACCAGATTAGGGCCTGAAGCCATCCTGCGGTGTTGCGGCCAGCTCACAAGAAAACGAGTTGAAGAAAGGAGCTCAGGGGCACTGTAATTCACAAACCTGCAGAGTTATAAATGACAACTATCGTCCAAAAATATACTGAAGTAAGGCTGCCAAGAGGACTTGAAAGCGGGGCAGAATTGCAGGAAACCGATTTCAGGAGGTAGACTGGAATTGCATTGAAAGCATAGGAAAAGAGGCAGAACGTCCACAATGATGCACTTGGCCAAAAAGGGCATATGCGTTTTTTCCTGAATATATTCAGGAAAAAACGCATACGCACTTTTTGGCCAACCAAGCAAGCTTGCAAAGGAAATCTGCACTACAATGAAGTCTCACTTCCCCCCGGTCAAAAGGGCCATCTGAAAAAAGTGTAAAATCCAGAAAGGCAGGACAGGCCATGGAGAACTGGGAGCCTTGTTATGCTGATGGGCGGGATGTAAATTGCCAACAGACACTCGGGAGAAGTGTATGGTGTTTCCTGAAACATCTACAAAACAAAGCAACAGAGCCTAGGGCACTTCCACTTATGGTCCTATAGCTTAGGGAAATTAAAATCAAAAAGATACAGCCACCCCAATGTTTGGGACGCCTCTGTTTACAAGAACCTTGTTTACCGTACAAGTTCAATATCACAGAAAGTGAAAAATGGATAAAGAACTTGTGGTACTTACGTACAATGCAGTATCACTCAGCAGTGAAATCTATGTCATCAGGCCCGTAGCAGCACAATGAGTGGATTCAGGTACGATGATTCTAACTGAAATAAGTCACACAGAAAAAGAAACATCATAAGATATCAGTAATACACGGAATGTAAACTTGGCTACACAGGAACTGAATTACAGAACAGAACAGGGTCTCAAATTTAGAAAACCAACTTATGCTTGTTTAAGGGTAAAGGTGAGTTGGGGTGCTGCATAAAACCAGAGATTGAAATGAGCACAGATAAAGTTCCTTAAGCCAAATATGGAATAGACAAGAGCTACTCCTTGCTCAACGAAATGGACTCAACACCGCATATTAAACGCCTAAGAATGTACCTGACTCTTAAGTATCTTAAAACCGATGGATTGCTATGTCTCCGAAAGAGAATCAAGCATGTGTACAGGGACATAAACGCAGCAGTGATAGGATTGGAGAGGTTCGGTGAGCAAATGAAGACCCTTTGAAGTCATATTGCATGGTACCCATTCCACGGGTTTCAACTACCCAGGTTTAAGGTATTCTTCCTTCAGCTAAAACATGCATGTGGAACCTAGAGTATGATCAACCATGTGATCGGGAGACGTGTTCAAATATGTCTCAGTTTTCATACCCTGGTACACGGGTGCAACATTCCAGACGCTTTACTAACACTCTCCCGACTTGGAGAGTCAGTCCCTTTAACCTCCTGTTTGGCCCAGTTTGCAATTTCTGCGGAAGATGAACAGGAATAGCGAGAACCAATGAGAGACTAGCTGGAGGTGTCTGGACGGGCAAATTTAACTCTCATTTCCCACCAGGAAGAGGAAATAACCAAAGGCTCAGCGTGCCGTGCCGGAAGCAGATTAGGGCCTGAAGCCATCCTGCGGTGTTGCGGCCAGCTCACAAGAAAACGAGTTGAAGAAAGGAGCTCAGGGGCACTGTAATTCACAAACCTGCAGAGTTATAAATGACAACTATCGTCCAAAAATATACTGAAGTAAGGCTGCCAAGAGGACTTGAAAGCGGGGCAGAATTGCAGGAAACCGATTTCAGGAGGTAGACTGGAATTGCATTGAAAGCATAGGAAAAGAGGCAGAACGTCCACAATGATGCACTTGGCCAAAAAGGGCGTATGCGTTTTTTCCTGAATATATTCAGGAAAAAACGCATACGCCCTTTTTGGCCAACCAAGCAAGCTTGCAAAGGAAATCTGCACTACAATGAAGTCTCACTTCCCCCCCCCCCCCCGGTCAAAAGGGCCATCTGAAAAAAGTGTAAAATCCAGCAAGGCAGGACAGGCCATGGAGAACTGGGAGCCTTGTTATGCTGATGGGCGGGATGTAAATTGCCAACAGACACTCGGGAGAAGTGTATGGTGTTTCCTGAAACATCTAAAAAACAAAGCAACAGAGCCTAGGGCACTTCCACTTATGGTCCTATAGCTTAGGGAAATTAAAATCAAAAAGATACAGCCACCCCAATGTTTGGGACGCCTCTGTTTACAAGAACCTCGTTTACCGTACAAGTTCAATATCACAGAAAGTGAAAAATGGATAAAGAACTTGTGGTACTTACGTACAATGCAGTATCACTCAGCAGTGAAATCTATGTCATCAGGCCCGTAGCAGCACAATGCGTGGATTCAGGTACGATGATTCTAACTGAAATAAGTCACACAGAAAAAGAAACATCATAAGCTATCAGTAATACACGGAATGTAAACTTGGCTACACAGGAACTGAATTACAGAACAGAACAGGGTCTCAAATTTAGAAAACCAACTTATGCTTGTTTAAGGGTAAAGGTGAGTTGGGGTGCTGCATAAAACCAGAGATTGAAATGAGCACAGATAAAGTTCCTTAAGCCAAATATGGAATAGACAAGAGCTACTCCTTGCTCAACGAAATGGACTCAACACCGCATATTAAACGCCTAAGAATGTACCTGACTCTTAAGTATCTTAAAACCTATGGATTGCTATGTCTCCGAAAGAGAATCAAGCATGTGTACAGGGACATAAACGCAGCAGTGATAGGATTGGAGAGGTTCGGTGAGCAAATGAAGACCCTTTGAAGTCATATTGCATGGTACCCATTCCACGGGTTTCAACTACCCAGGTTTAAGGTATTCTTCCTTCAGCTAAAACATGCATGTGGAACCTAGAGTATGATCAACCATGTGATCGGGAGACGTGTTCAAATATGTCTCAGTTTTCGTACCCTGGTACTCGGGTGCAACATTCCAGACGCTTTACTAACACTCTCCCGACTTGGAGAGTCAGTCCCTTTAACCTCCTGTTTGGCCCAGTTTGCAATTTCTGCGGAAGATGAACAGGAATAGCGAGAACCAATGAGAGACTAGCTGGAGGTGTCTGGACGGGCAAATTTAACTCTCATTTCCCACCAGGAAGAGGAAATAACCAAAGGCTCAGCGTGCCGTGCCGGAACCAGATTAGGGCCTGAAGCCATCCTGCGGTGTTGCGGCCAGCTCACAAGAAAACGAGTTGAAGAAAGGAGCTCAGGGGCACTGTAATTCACAAACCTGCAGAGTTATAAATGACAACTATCGTCCAAAAATATACTGAAGTAAGGCTGCCAAGAGGACTTGAAAGCGGGGCAGAATTGCAGGAAACCGATTTCAGGAGGTAGACTGGAATTGCATTGAAAGCATAGGAAAAGAGGCAGAACGTCCACAATGATGCACTTGGCCAAAAAGGGCGTATGCGTTTTTTCCTGAATATATTCAGGAAAAAACGCATACGCCCTTTTTGGCCAACCAAGCAAGCTTGCAAAGGAAATCTGCACTACAATGAAGTCTCACTTCCCCCCCCCCCCCGGTCAAAAGGGCCATCTGAAAAAAGTGTAAAATCCAGAAAGGCAGGACAGGCCATGGAGAACTGGGAGCCTTGTTATGCTGATGGGCGGGATGTAAATTGCCAACAGACACTCGGGAGAAGTGTATGGTGTTTCCTGAAACATCTAAAAAACAAAGCAACAGAGCCTAGGGCACTTCCACTTATGGTCCTATAGCTTAGGGAAATTAAAATCAAAAAGATACAGCCACCCCAATGTTTGGGACGCCTCTGTTTACAAGAACCTCGTTTACCGTACAAGTTCAATATCACAGAAAGTGAAAAATGGATAAAGAACTTGTGGTACTTACGTACAATGCAGTATCACTCAGCAGTGAAATCTATGTCATCAGGCCCGTAGCAGCACAATGCGTGGATTCAGGTACGATGATTCTAACTGAAATAAGTCACACAGAAAAAGAAACATCATAAGCTATCAGTAATACACGGAATGTAAACTTGGCTACACAGGAACTGAATTACAGAACAGAACAGGGTCTCAAATTTAGAAAACCAACGTATGCTTGTTTAAGGGTAAAGGTGAGTTGGGGTGCTGCATAAAACCAGAGATTGAAATGAGCACAGATAAAGTTCCTTAAGCCAAATATGGAATAGACAAGAGCTACTCCTTGCTCAACGAAATGGACTCAACACCGCATATTAAACGCCTAAGAATGTACCTGACTCTTAAGTATCTTAAAACCTATGGATTGCTATGTCTCCGAAAGAGAATCAAGCATGTGTACAGGGACATAAACGCAGCAGTGATAGGATTGGAGAGGTTCGGTGAGCAAATGAAGACCCTTTGAAGTCATATTGCATGGTACCCATTCCACGGGTTTCAACTACCCAGGTTTAAGGTATTCTTCCTTCAGCTAAAACATGCATGTGGAACCTAGAGTATGATCAACCATGTGATCGGGAGACGTGTTCAAATATGTCTCAGTTTTCGTACCCTGGTACTCGGGTGCAACATTCCAGACGCTTTACTAACACTCTCCCGACTTGGAGAGTCAGTCCCTTTAACCTCCTGTTTGGCCCAGTTTGCAATTTCTGCGGAAGATGAACAGGAATAGCGAGAACCAATGAGAGACTAGCTGGAGGTGTCTGGACGGGCAAATTTAACTCTCATTTCCCACCAGGAAGAGGAAATAACCAAAGGCTCAGCGTGCCGTGCCGGAACCAGATTAGGGCCTGAAGCCATCCTGCGGTGTTGCGGCCAGCTCACAAGAAAACGAGTTGAAGAAAGGAGCTCAGGGGCACTGTAATTCACAAACCTGCAGAGTTATAAATGACAGCTATCGTCCAAAAATATACTGAAGTAAGGCTGCCAAGAGGACTTGAAAGCGGGGCAGAATTGCAGGAAACCGATTTCAGGAGGTAGACTGGAATTACATTGAAAGCATAGGAAAAGAGGCAGAACGTCCACAATGATGCACTTGGCCAAAAAGGGCGTATGCGTTTTTTCCTGAATATATTCAGGAAAAAACGCATACGCCCATTTTGGCCAACCAAGCAAGCTTGCAAAGGAAATCTGCACTACAATGAAGTCTCACTTCCCCCCCCCCCCGGTCAAAAGGGCCATCTGAAAAAAGTGTAAAATCCAGAAAGGCAGGACAGGCCATGGAGAACTGGGAGCCTTGTTATGCTGATGGGCGGGATGTCAATTGCCAACAGACACTCGGGAGAAGTGTATGGTGTTTCCTGAAACATCTACAAAACAAAGCAACAGAGCCTAGGGCACTTCCACTTATGGTCCTATAGCTTAGGGAAATTAAAATCAAAAAGATACAGCCACCCCAATGTTTGGGACGCCTCTGTTTACAAGAACCTCGTTTACCGTACAAGTTCAATATCACAGAAAGTGAAAAATGGATAAAGAACTTGTGGTACTTACGTACAATGCAGTATCACTCAGCAGTGAAATCTATGTCATCAGGCCCGTAGCAGCACAATGAGTGGATTCAGGTACGATGATTCTAACTGAAATAAGTCACACAGAAAAAGAAACATCATAAGATATCAGTAATACACGGAATGTAAACTTGGCTACACAGGAACTGAATTACAGAACAGAACAGGGTCTCAAATTTAGAAAACCAACTTATGCTTGTTTAAGGGTAAAGGTGAGTTGGGGTGCTGCATAAAACCAGAGATTGAAATGAGCACAGATAAAGTTCCTTAAGCCAAATATGGAATAGACAAGAGCTACTCCTTGCTCAACGAAATGGACTCAACACCGCATATTAAACGCCTAAGAATGTACCTGACTCTTAAGTATCTTAAAACCTATGGATTGCTATGTCTCCGAAAGAGAATCAAGCATGTGTACAGGGACATAAACGCAGCAGTGATAGGATTGGAGAGGTTCGGTGAGCAAATGAAGACCCTTTGAAGTCATATTGCATGGTACCCATTCCACGGGTTTCAACTACCCAGGTTTAAGGTATTCTTCCTTCAGCTAAAACATGCATGTGGAACCTAGAGTATGATCAACCATGTGATCGGGAGACGTGTTCAAATATGTCTCAGTTTTCGTACCCTGGTACTCGGGTGCAACATTCCAGACGCTTTACTAACACTCTCCCGACTTGGAGAGTCAGTCCCTTTAACCTCCTGTTTGGCCCAGTTTGCAATTTCTGCGGAAGATGAACAGGAATAGCGAGAACCAATGAGAGACTAGCTGGAGGTGTCTGGACGGGCAAATTTAACTCTCATTTCCCACCAGGAAGAGGAAATAACCAAAGGCTCAGCGTGCCGTGCCGGAACCAGATTAGGGCCTGAAGCCATCCTGCGGTGTTGCGGCCAGCTCACAAGAAAACGAGTTGAAGAAAGGAGCTCAGGGGCACTGTAATTCACAAACCTGCAGAGTTATATATGACAACTATCGTCCAAAAATATACTGAAGTAAGGCTGCCAAGAGGACTTGAAAGCGGGGCAGAATTGCAGGAAACCGATTTCAGGAGGTAGACTGGAATTGCATTGAAAGCATAGGAAAAGAGGCAGAACGTCCACAATGATGCACTTGGCCAAAAAGGGCGTATGCGTTTTTTCCTGAATATATTCAGGAAAAAACGCATACGCCCTTTTTGGCCAACCAAGCAAGCTTGCAAAGGAAATCTGCACTACAATGAAGTCTCACTTCCCCCCCCCCCCGGTCAAAAGGGCCATCTGAAAAAAGTGTAAAATCCAGAAAGGCAGGACAGGCCATGGAGAACTGGGAGCCTTGTTATGCTGATGGGCGGGATGTAAATTGCCAACAGACACTCGGGAGAAGTGTATGGTGTTTCCTGAAACATCTACAAAACAAAGCAACAGAGCCTAGGGCACTTCCACTTATGGTCCTATAGCTTAGGGAAATTAAAATCAAAAAGATACAGCCACCCCAATGTTTGGGACGCCTCTGTTTACAAGAACCTCGTTTACCGTACAAGTTCAATATCACAGAAAGTGAAAAATGGATAAAGAACTTGTGGTACTTACGTACAATGCAGTATCACTCAGCAGTGAAATCTATGTCATCAGGCCTGTAGCAGCACAATGCGTGGATTCAGGTACGATGATTCTAACTGAAATAAGTCACACAGAAAAAGAAACATCATAAGCTATCAGTAATACACGGAATGTAAACTTGGCTACACAGGAACTGAATTACAGAACAGAACAGGGTCTCAAATTTAGAAAACCAACTTATGCTTGTTTAAGGGTAAAGGTGAGTTGGGGTGCTGCATAAAACCAGAGATTGAAATGAGCACAGATAAAGTTCCTTAAGCCAAATATGGAATAGACAAGAGCTACTCCTTGCTCAACGAAATGGACTCAACACCGCATATTAAACGCCTAAGAATGTACCTGACTCTTAAGTATCTTAAAACCTATGGATTGCTATGTCTCCGAAAGAGAATCAAGCATGTGTACAGGGACATAAACGCAGCAGTGATAGGATTGGAGAGGTTCGGTGAGCAAATGAAGACCCTTTGAAGTCATATTGCATGGTACCCATTCCACGGGTTTCAACTACCCAGGTTTAAGGTATTCTTCCTTCAGCTAAAACATGCATGTGGAACCTAGAGTATGATCAACCATGTGATCGGGAGACGTGTTCAAATATGTCTCAGTTTTCGTACCCTGGTACTCGGGTGCAACATTCCAGACGCTTTACTAACACTCTCCCGACTTGGAGAGTCAGTCCCTTTAACCTCCTGTTTGGCCCAGTTTGCAATTTCTGCGGAAGATGAACAGGAATAGCGAGAACCAATGAGAGACTAGCTGGAGGTGTCTGGACGGGCAAATTTAACTCTCATTTCCCACCAGGAAGAGGAAATAACCAAAGGCTCAGCGTGCCGTGCCGGAACCAGATTAGGGCCTGAAGCCATCCTGCGGTGTTGCGGCCAGCTCACAAGAAAACGAGTTGAAGAAAGGAGCTCAGGGGCACTGTAATTCACAAACCTGCAGAGTTATAAATGACAGCTATCGTCCAAAAATATACTGAAGTAAGGCTGCCAAGAGGACTTGAAAGCGGGGCAGAATTGCAGGAAACCGATTTCAGGAGGTAGACTGGAATTACATTGAAAGCATAGGAAAAGAGGCAGAACGTCCACAATGATGCACTTGGCCAAAAAGGGCGTATGCGTTTTTTCCTGAATATATTCAGGAAAAAACGCATACGCCCTTTTTGGCCAACCAAGCAAGCTTGCAAAGGAAATCTGCACTACAATGAAGTCTCACTTCCCCCCCCCCCGGTCAAAAGGGCCATCTGAAAAAAGTGTAAAATCCAGAAAGGCAGGACAGGCCATGGAGAACTGGGAGCCTAGTTATGCTGATGGGCGGGATGTAAATTGCCAACAGACACTCGGGAGAAGTGTATGGTGTTTCCTGAAACATCTACAAAACAAAGCAACAGAGCCTAGGGCACTTCCACTTATGGTCCTATAGCTTAGGGAAATTAAAATCAAAAAGATACAGCCACCCCAATGTTTGGGACGCCTCTGTTTACAAGAACCTCGTTTACCGTACAAGTTCAATATCACAGAAAGTGAAAAATGGATAAAGAACTTGTGGTACTTACGTACAATGCAGTATCACTCAGCAGTGAAATCTATGTCATCAGGCCCGTAGCAGCACAATGAGTGGATTCAGGTACGATGATTCTAACTGAAATAAGTCACACAGAAAAAGAAACATCATAAGATATCAGTAATACACGGAATGTAAACTTGGCTACACAGGAACTGAATTACAGAACAGAACAGGGTCTCAAATTTAGAAAACCAACTTATGCTTGTTTAAGGGTAAAGGTGAGTTGGGGTGCTGCATAAAACCAGAGATTGAAATGAGCACAGATAAAGTTCCTTAAGCCAAATATGGAATAGACAAGAGCTACTCCTTGCTCAACGAAATGGACTCAACACCGCATATTAAACGCCTAAGAATGTACCTGACTCTTAAGTATCTTAAAACCTATGGATTGCTATGTCTCCGAAAGAGAATCAAGCATGTGTACAGGGACATAAACGCAGCAGTGATAGGATTGGAGAGGTTCGGTGAGCAAATGAAGACCCTTTGAAGTCATATTGCATGGTACCCATTCCACGGGTTTCAACTACCCAGGTTTAAGGTATTCTTCCTTCAGCTAAAACATGCATGTGGAACCTAGAGTATGATCAACCATGCGATCGGGAGACGTGTTCAAATATGTCTCAGTTTTCGTACCCTGGTACTCGGGTGCAACATTCCAGACGCTTTACTAACACTCTCCCGACTTGGAGAGTCAGTCCCTTTAACCTCCTGTTTGGCCCAGTTTGCAATTTCTGCGGAAGATGAACAGGAATAGCGAGAACCAATGAGAGACTAGCTGGAGGTGTCTGGACGGGCAAATTTAACTCTCATTTCCCACCAGGAAGAGGAAATAACCAAAGGCTCAGCGTGCCGTGCCGGAACCAGATTAGGGCCTGAAGCCATCCTGCGGTGTTGCGGCCAGCTCACAAGAAAACGAGTTGAAGAAAGGAGCTCAGGGGCACTGTAATTCACAAACCTGCAGAGTTATAAATGACAACTATCGTCCAAAAATATACTGAAGTAAGGCTGCCAAGAGGACTTGAAAGCGGGGCAGAATTGCAGGAAACCGATTTCAGGAGGTAGACTGGAATTGCATTGAAAGCATAGGAAAAGAGGCAGAACGTCCACAATGATGCACTTGGCCAAAAAGGGCGTATGCGTTTTTTCCTGAATATATTCAGGAAAAAACGCATACGCCCTTTTTGGCCAACCAAGCAAGCTTGCAAAGGAAATCTGCACTACAATGAAGTCTCACTCCCCCCCCCCCCCCGGTCAAAAGGGCCATCTGAAAAAAGTGTAAAATCCAGAAAGGCAGGACAGGCCATGGAGAACTGGGAGCCTTGTTATGCTGATGGGCGGGATGTCAATTGCCAACAGACACTCGGGAGAAGTGTATGGTGTTTCCTGAAACATCTAAAAAACAAAGCAACAGAGCCTAGGGCACTTCCACTTATGGTTCTATAGCTTAGGGAAATTAAAATCAAAAAGATACAGCCACCCCAATGTTTGGGACGCCTCTGTTTACAAGAACCTCGTTTACCGTACAAGTTCAATATCACAGAAAGTGAAAAATGGATAAAGAACTTGTGGTACTTACGTACAATGCAGTATCACTCAGCAGTGAAATCTATGTCATCAGGCCCGTAGCAGCACAATGAGTGGATTCAGGTACGATGATTCTAACTGAAATAAGTCACACAGAAAAAGAAACATCTTAAGCTATCAGTAATACACGGAATGTAAACTTGGCTACACAGGAACTGAATTACAGAACAGAACAGGGTCTCAAATTTAGAAAACCAACTTATGCTTGTTTAAGGGTAAAGGTGAGTTGGGGTGCTGCATAAAACCAGAGATTGAAATGAGCACAGATAAAGTTCCTTAAGCCAAATATGGAATAGACAAGAGCTACTCCTTGCTCAACGAAATGGACTCAACACCGCATATTAAACGCCTAAGAATGTACCTGACTCTTAAGTATCTTAAAACCTATGGATTGCTATGTCTCCGAAAGAGAATCAAGCATGTGTACAGGGACATAAACGCAGCAGTGATAGGATTGGAGAGGTTCGGTGAGCAAATGAAGACCCTTTGAAGTCATATTGCATGGTACCCATTCCATGGGTTTCAACTACCCAGGTTTAAGGTATTCTTCCTTCAGCTAAAACATGCATGTGGAACCTAGAGTATGATCAACCATGTGATCGGGAGACGTGTTCAAATATGTCTCAGTTTTCGTACCCTGGTACTCGGGTGCAACATTCCAGACGCTTTACTAACACTCTCCCGACTTGGAGAGTCAGTCCCTTTAACCTCCTGTTTGGCCCAGTTTGCAATTTCTGCGGAAGATGAACAGGAATAGCGAGAACCAATGAGAGACTAGCTGGAGGTGTCTGGACGGGCAAATTTAACTCTCATTTCCCACCAGGAAGAGGAAATAACCAAAGGCTCAGCGTGCCGTGCCGGAACCAGATTAGGGCCTGAAGCCATCCTGCGGTGTTGCGGCCAGCTCACAAGAAAACGAGTTGAAGAAAGGAGCTCAGGGGCACTGTAATTCACAAACCTGCAGAGTTATAAATGACAGCTATCGTCCAAAAATATACTGAAGTAAGGCTGCCAAGAGGACTTGAAAGCGGGGCAGAATTGCAGGAAACCGATTTCAGGAGGTAGACTGGAATTACATTGAAAGCATAGGAAAAGAGGCAGAACGTCCACAATGATGCACTTGGCCAAAAAGGGCGTATGCGTTTTTTCCTGAATATATTCAGGAAAAAACGCATACGCCCTTTTTGGCCAACCAAGCAAGCTTGCAAAGGAAATCTGCACTACAATGAAGTCTCACTTCCCCCCCCCCCCGGTCAAAAGGGCCATCTGAAAAAAGTGTAAAATCCAGAAAGGCAGGACAGGCCATGGAGAACTGGGAGCCTTGTTATGCTGATGGGCGGGATGTAAATTGCCAACAGACACTCGGGAGAAGTGTATGGTGTTTCCTGAAACATCTAAAAAACAAAGCAACAGAGCCTAGGGCACTTCCACTTATGGTCCTATAGCTTAGGGAAATTAAAATCAAAAAGATACAGCCACCCCAATGTTTGGGACGCCTCTGTTTACAAGAACCTCGTTTACCGTACAAGTTCAATATCACAGAAAGTGAAAAATGGATAAAGAACTTGTGGTACTTACGTACAATGCAGTATCACTCAGCAGTGAAATCTATGTCATCAGGCCCGTAGCAGCACAATGAGTGGATTCAGGTACGATGATTCTAACTGAAATAAGTCACACAGAAAAAGAAACATCATAAGATATCAGTAATACACGGAATGTAAACTTGGCTACACAGGAACTGAATTACAGAACAGAACAGGGTCTCAAATTTAGAAAACCAACTTATGCTTGTTTAAGGGTAAAGGTGAGTTGGGGTGCTGCATAAAACCAGAGATTGAAATGAGCACAGATAAAGTTCCTTAAGCCAAATATGGAATAGACAAGAGCTACTCCTTGCTCAACGAAATGGACTCAACACCGCATATTAAACGCCTAAGAATGTACCTGACTCTTAAGTATCTTAAAACCTATGGATTGCTATGTCTCCGAAAGAGAATCAAGCATGTGTACAGGGACATAAACGCAGCAGTGATAGGATTGGAGAGGTTCGGTGAGCAAATGAAGACCCTTTGAAGTCATATTGCATGGTACCCATTCCACGGGTTTCAACTACCCAGGTTTAAGGTATTCTTCCTTCAGCTAAAACATACATGTGGAACCTAGAGTATGATCAACCATGCGATCGGGAGACGTGTTCAAATATGTCTCAGTTTTCGTACCCTGGTACTCGGGTGCAACATTCCAGACGCTTTACTAACACTCTCCCGACTTGGAGAGTCAGTCCCTTTAACCTCCTGTTTGGCCCAGTTTGCAATTTCTGCGGAAGATGAACAGGAATAGCGAGAACCAATGAGAGACTAGCTGGAGGTGTCTGGACGGGCAAATTTAACTCTCATTTCCCACCAGGAAGAGGAAATAACCAAAGGCTCAGCGTGCCGTGCCGGAACCAGATTAGGGCCTGAAGCCATCCTGCGGTGTTGCGGCCAGCTCACAAGAAAACGAGTTGAAGAAAGGAGCTCAGGGGCACTGTAATTCACAAACCTGTAGAGTTATAAATGACAACTATCGTCCAAAAATATACTGAAGTAAGGCTGCCAAGAGGACTTGAAAGCGGGGCAGAATTGCAGGAAACCGATTTCAGGAGGTAGACTGGAATTGCATTGAAAGCATAGGAAAAGAGGCAGAACGTCCACAATGATGCACTTGGCCAAAAAGGGCGTATGCGTTTTTTCCTGAATATATTCAGGAAAAAACGCATACGCCCTTTTTGGCCAACCAAGCAAGCTTGCAAAGGAAATCTGCACTACAATGAAGTCTCACTTCCCCCCCCACCCCGGTCAAAAGGGCCATCTGAAAAAAGTGTAAAATCCAGAAAGGCAGGACAGGCCATGGAGAACTGGGAGCCTTGTTATGCTGATGGGCGGGATGTAAATTGCCAACAGACACTCGGGAGAAGTGTATGGTGTTTCCTGAAACATCTAAAAAACAAAGCAACAGAGCCTAGGGCACTTCCACTTATGGTCCTATAGCTTAGGGAAATTAAAATCAAAAAGATACAGCCACCCCAATGTTTGGGACGCCTCTGTTTACAAGAACCTCGTTTACCGTACAAGTTCAATATCACAGAAAGTGAAAAATGGATAAAGAACTTGTGGTACTTACGTACAATGCAGTATCACTCAGCAGTGAAATCTATGTCATCAGGCCCGTAGCAGCACAATGAGTGGATTCAGGTACGATGATTCTAACTGAAATAAGTCACACAGAAAAAGAAACATCATAAGATATCAGTAATACACGGAATGTAAACTTGGCTACACAGGAACTGAATTACAGAACAGAACAGGGTCTCAAATTTAGAAAACCAACTTATGCTTGTTTAAGGGTAAAGGTGAGTTGGGGTGCTGCATAAAACCAGAGATTGAAATGAGCACAGATAAAGTTCCTTAAGCCAAATATGGAATAGACAAGAGCTACTCCTTGCTCAACGAAATGGACTCAACACCGCATATTAAACGCCTAAGAATGTACCTGACTCTTAAGTATCTTAAAACCGATGGATTGCTATGTCTCCGAAAGAGAATCAAGCATGTGTACAGGGACATAAACGCAACAGTGATAGGATTGGAGAGGTTCGGTGAGCAAATGAAGACCCTTTGAAGTCATATTGCATGGTACCCATTCCACGGGTTTCAACTACCCAGGTTTAAGGTATTCTTCCTTCAGCTAAAACATGCATGTGGAACCTAGAGTATGATCAACCATGTGATCGGGAGACGTGTTCAAATATGTCTCAGTTTTCGTACCCTGGTACTCGGGTGCAACATTCCAGACGCTTTACTAACACTCTCCCGACTTGGAGAGTCAGTCCCTTTAACCTCCTGTTTGGCCCAGTTTGCAATTTCTGCGGAAGATGAACAGGAATAGCGAGAACCAATGAGAGACTAGCTGGAGGTGTCTGGACGGGCAAATTTAACTCTCATTTCCCACCAGGAAGAGGAAATAACCAAAGGCTCAGCGTGCCGTGCCGGAACCAGATTAGGGCCTGAAGCCATCCTGCGGTGTTGCGGCCAGCTCACAAGAAAACGAGTTGAAGAAAGGAGCTCAGGGGCACTGTAATTCACAAACCTGCAGAGTTATAAATGACAACTATCGTCCAAAAATATACTGAAGTAAGGCTGCCAAGAGGACTTGAAAGCGGGGCAGAATTGCAGGAAACCGATTTCAGGAGGTAGACTGGAATTGCATTGAAAGCATAGGAAAAGAGGCAGAACGTCCACAATGATGCACTTGGCCAAAAAGGGCGTATGCGTTTTTTCCTGAATATATTCAGGAAAAAACGCATACGCCCTTTTTGGCCAACCAAGCAAGCTTGCAAAGGAAATCTGCACTACAATGAAGTCTCACTTCCCCCCGGTCAAAAGGGCCATCTGAAAAAAGTGTAAAATCCAGCAAGGCAGGACAGGCCATGGAGAACTGGGAGCCTTGTTATGCTGATGGGCGGGATGTAAATTGCCAACAGACACTCGGGAGAAGTGTATGGTGTTTCCTGAAACATCTAAAAAACAAAGCAACAGAGCCTAGGGCACTTCCACTTATGGTCCTATAGCTTAGGGAAATTAAAATCAAAAAGATACAGCCACCCCAATGTTTGGGACGCCTCTGTTTACAAGAACCTCGTTTACCGTACAAGTTCAATATCACAGAAAGTGAAAAATGGATAAAGAACTTGTGGTACTTACGTACAATGCAGTATCACTCAGCAGTGAAATCTATGTCATCAGGCCCGTAGCAGCACAATGAGTGGATTCAGGTACGATGATTCTAACTGAAATAAGTCACACAGAAAAAGAAACATCATAAGATATCAGTAATACACGGAATGTAAACTTGGCTACACAGGAACTGAATTACAGAACAGAACAGGGTCTCAAATTTAGAAAACCAACTTATGCTTGTTTAAGGGGAAAGGTGAGTTGGGGTGCTGCATAAAACCAGAGATTGAAATGAGCACAGATAAAGTTCCTTAAGCCAAATATGGAATAGACAAGAGCTACTCCTTGCTCAACGAAATGGACTCAACACCGCATATTAAACGCCTAAGAATGTACCTGACTCTTAAGTATCTTAAAACCGATGGATTGCTATGTCTCCGAAAGAGAATCAAGCATGTGTACAGGGACATAAACGCAGCAGTGATAGGATTGGAGAGGTTCGGTGAGCAAATGAAGACCCTTTGAAGTCATATTGCATGGTACCCATTCCACGGGTTTCAACTACCCAGGTTTAAGGTATTCTTCCTTCAGCTAAAACATGCATGTGGAACCTAGAGTATGATCAAACATGTGATCGGGAGACGTGTTCAAATATGTCTCAGTTTTCGTACCCTGGTACTCGGGTGCAACATTCCAGACGCTTTACTAACACTCTCCCGACTTGGAGAGTCAGTCCCTTTAACCTCCTGTTTGGCCCAGTTTGCAATTTCTGCGGAAGATGAACAGGAATAGCGAGAACCAATGAGAGACTAGCTGGAGGTGTCTGGACGGGCAAATTTAACTCTCATTTCCCACCAGGAAGAGGAAATAACCAAAGGCTCAGCGTGCCGTGCCGGAACCAGATTAGGGCCTAAAGCCATCCTGCGGTGTTGCGGCCAGCTCACAAGAAAACGAGTTGAAGAAAGGAGCTCAGGGGCACTGTAATTCACAAACCTGCAGAGTTATAAATGACAACTATCGTCCAAAAATATACTGAAGTAAGGCTGCCAAGAGGACTTGAAAGCGGGGCAGAATTGCAGGAAACCGATTTCAGGAGGTAGACTGGAATTGCATTGAAAGCATAGGAAAAGAGGCAGAACGTCCACAATGATGCACTTGGCCAAAAAGGGCGTATGCGTTTTTTCCTGAATATATTCAGGAAAAAACGCATACGCCCTTTTTGGCCAACCAAGCAAGCTTGCAAAGGAAATCTGCACTACAATGAAGTCTCACTTCCCCCCCCCCCGGTCAAAAGGGCCATCTGAAAAAAGTGTAAAATCCAGAAAGGCAGGACAGGCCATGGAGAACTGGGAGCCTTGTTATGGTGATGGGCGGGATGTAAATTGCCAACAGACACTCGGGAGAAGTGTATGGTGTTTCCTGAAACATCTAAAAAACAAAGCAACAGAGCCTAGGGCACTTCCACTTATGGTCCTATAGCTTAGGGAAATTAAAATCAAAAAGATACAGCCACCCCAATGTTTGGGACGCCTCTGTTTACAAGAACCTCGTTTACCGTACAAGTTCAATATCACAGAAAGTGAAAAATGGATAAAGAACTTGTGGTACTTACGTACAATGCAGTATCACTCAGCAGTGAAATCTATGTCATCAGGCCCGTAGCAGCACAATGAGTGGATTCAGGTACGATGATTCTAACTGAAATAAGTCACACAGAAAAAGAAACATCATAAGATATCAGTAATACACGGAATGTAAACTTGGCTACACAGGAACTGAATTACAGAACAGAACAGGGTCTCAAATTTAGAAAACCAACTTATGCTTGTTTAAGGCGAAAGGTGAGCTGGGGTGCTGCATAAAACCAGAGATTGAAATGAGCACAGATAAAGTTCCTTAAGCCAAATATGGAATAGACAAGAGCTACTCCTTGCTCAACGAAATGGACTCAACACCGCATATTAAACGCCTAAGAATGTACCTGACTCTTAAGTATCTTAAAACCTATGGATTGCTATGTCTCCGAAAGAGAATCAAGCATGTGTACAGGGACATAAACGCAGCAGTGATAGGATTGGAGAGGTTCGGTGAGCAAATGAAGACCCTTTGAAGTCATATTGCATGGTACCCATTCCACGGGTTTCAACTACCCAGGTTTAAGGTATTCTTCCTTCAGCTAAAACATGCATGTGGAACCTAGAGTATGATCAACCATGCGATCGGGAGACGTGTTCAAATATGTCTCAGTTTTCGTACCCTGGTACTCGGGTGCAACATTCCAGATGCTTTACTAACACTCTCCCGACTTGGAGAGTCAGTCCCTTTAACCTCCTGTTTGGCCCAGTTTGCAATTTCTGCGGAAGATGAACAGGAATAGCGAGAACCAATGAGAGACTAGCTGGAGGTGTCTGGACGGGCAAATTTAACTCTCATTTCCCACCAGGAAGAGGAAATAACCAAAGGCTCAGCGTGCCGTGCCGGAACCAGATTAGGGCCTGAAGCCATCCTGCGGTGTTGCGGCCAGCTCACAAGAAAACGAGTTGAAGAAAGGAGCTCAGGGGCACTGTAATTCACAAACCTGCAGAGTTATAAATGACAACTATCGTCCAAAAATATACTGAAGTAAGGCTGCCAAGAGGACTTGAAAGCGGGGCAGAATTGCAGGAAACCGATTTCAGGAGGTAGACTGGAATTGCATTGAAAGCATAGGAAAAGAGGCAGAACGTCCACAATGATGCACTTGGCCAAAAAGGGCGTATGCGTTTTTTCCTGAATATATTCAGGAAAAAACGCATACGCCCTTTTTGGCCAACCAAGCAAGCTTGCAAAGGAAATCTGCACTACAATGAAGTCTCACTTCCCCCCGGTCAAAAGGGCCATCTGAAAAAAGTGTAAAATCCAGAAAGGCAGGACAGGCCATGGAGAACTGGGAGCCTTGTTATGCTGATGGGCGGGATGTAAATTGCCAACAGACACTCGGGAGAAGTGTATGGTGTTTCCTGAAACATCTACAAAACAAAGCAACAGAGCCTAGGGCACTTCCACTTATGGTCCTATAGCTTAGGGAAATTAAAATCAAAAAGATACAGCCACCCCAATGTTTGGGACGCCTCTGTTTACAAGAACCTCGTTTACCGTACAAGTTCAATATCACAGAAAGTGAAAAATGGATAAAGAACTTGTGGTACTTACGTACAATGCAGTATCACTCAGCAGTGAAATCTATGTCATCAGGCCCGTAGCAGCACAATGAGTGGATTCAGGTACGATGATTCTAACTGAAATAAGTCACACAGAAAAAGAAACATCATAAGATATCAGTAATACACGGAATGTAAACTTGGCTACACAGGAACTGAATTACAGAACAGAACAGGGTCTCAAATTTAGAAAACCAACTTATGCTTGTTTAAGGGTAAAGGTGAGTTGGGGTGCTGCATAAAACCAGAGATTGAAATGAGCACAGATAAAGTTCCTTAAGCCAAATATGGAATAGACAAGAGCTACTCCTTGCTCAACGAAATGGACTCAACACCGCATATTAAACGCCTAAGAATGTACCTGACTCTTAAGTATCTTAAAACCGATGGATTGCTATGTCTCCGAAAGAGAATCAAGCATGTGTACAGGGACATAAACGCAGCAGTGATAGGATTGGAGAGGTTCGGTGAGCAAATGAAGACCCTTTGAAGTCATATTGCATGGTACCCATTCCACGGGTTTCAACTACCCAGGTTTAAGGTATTCTTCCTTCAGCTAAAACATGCATGTGGAACCTAGAGTATGATCAACCATGTGATCGGGAGACGTGTTCAAATATGTCTCAGTTTTCATACCCTGGTACACGGGTGCAACATTCCAGACGCTTTACTAACACTCTCCCGACTTGGAGAGTCAGTCCCTTTAACCTCCTGTTTGGCCCAGTTTGCAATTTCTGCGGAAGATGAACAGGAATAGCGAGAACCAATGAGAGACTAGCTGGAGGTGTCTGGACGGGCAAATTTAACTCTCATTTCCCACCAGGAAGAGGAAATAACCAAAGGCTCAGCGTGCCGTGCCGGAAGCAGATTAGGGCCTGAAGCCATCCTGCGGTGTTGCGGCCAGCTCACAAGAAAACGAGTTGAAGAAAGGAGCTCAGGGGCACTGTAATTCACAAACCTGCAGAGTTATAAATGACAACTATCGTCCAAAAATATACTGAAGTAAGGCTGCCAAGAGGACTTGAAAGCGGGGCAGAATTGCAGGAAACCGATTTCAGGAGGTAGACTGGAATTGCATTGAAAGCATAGGAAAAGAGGCAGAACGTCCACAATGATGCACTTGGCCAAAAAGGGCGTATGCGTTTTTTCCTGAATATATTCAGGAAAAAACGCATACGCCCTTTTTGGCCAACCAAGCAAGCTTGCAAAGGAAATCTGCACTACAATGAAGTCTCACTTCCCCCCCCCCCGGTCAAAAGGGCCATCTGAAAAAAGTGTAAAATCCAGCAAGGCAGGACAGGCCATGGAGAACTGGGAGCCTTGTTATGCTGATGGGCGGGATGTAAATTGCCAACAGACACTCGGGAGAAGTGTATGGTGTTTCCTGAAACATCTAAAAAACAAAGCAACAGAGCCTAGGGCACTTCCACTTATGGTCCTATAGCTTAGGGAAATTAAAATCAAAAAGATACAGCCACCCCAATGTTTGGGACGCCTCTGTTTACAAGAACCTCGTTTACCGTACAAGTTCAATATCACAGAAAGTGAAAAATGGATAAAGAACTTGTGGTACTTACGTACAATGCAGTATCACTCAGCAGTGAAATCTATGTCATCAGGCCCGTAGCAGCACAATGCGTGGATTCAGGTACGATGATTCTAACTGAAATAAGTCACACAGAAAAAGAAACATCATAAGCTATCAGTAATACACGGAATGTAAACTTGGCTACACAGGAACTGAATTACAGAACAGAACAGGGTCTCAAATTTAGAAAACCAACTTATGCTTGTTTAAGGGTAAAGGTGAGTTGGGGTGCTGCATAAAACCAGAGATTGAAATGAGCACAGATAAAGTTCCTTAAGCCAAATATGGAATAGACAAGAGCTACTCCTTGCTCAACGAAATGGACTCAACACCGCATATTAAACGCCTAAGAATGTACCTGACTCTTAAGTATCTTAAAACCTATGGATTGCTATGTCTCCGAAAGAGAATCAAGCATGTGTACAGGGACATAAACGCAGCAGTGATAGGATTGGAGAGGTTCGGTGAGCAAATGAAGACCCTTTGAAGTCATATTGCATGGTACCCATTCCACGGGTTTCAACTACCCAGGTTTAAGGTATTCTTCCTTCAGCTAAAACATGCATGTGGAACCTAGAGTATGATCAACCATGTGATCGGGAGACGTGTTCAAATATGTCTCAGTTTTCGTACCCTGGTACTCGGGTGCAACATTCCAGACGCTTTACTAACACTCTCCCGACTTGGAGAGTCAGTCCCTTTAACCTCCTGTTTGGCCCAGTTTGCAATTTCTGCGGAAGATGAACAGGAATAGCGAGAACCAATGAGAGACTAGCTGGAGGTGTCTGGACGGGCAAATTTAACTCTCATTTCCCACCAGGAAGAGGAAATAACCAAAGGCTCAGCGTGCCGTGCCGGAACCAGATTAGGGCCTGAAGCCATCCTGCGGTGTTGCGGCCAGCTCACAAGAAAACGAGTTGAAGAAAGGAGCTCAGGGGCACTGTAATTCACAAACCTGCAGAGTTATAAATGACAACTATCGTCCAAAAATATACTGAAGTAAGGCTGCCAAGAGGACTTGAAAGCGGGGCAGAATTGCAGGAAACCGATTTCAGGAGGTAGACTGGAATTGCATTGAAAGCATAGGAAAAGAGGCAGAACGTCCACAATGATGCACTTGGCCAAAAAGGGCGTATGCGTTTTTTCCTGAATATATTCAGGAAAAAACGCATACGCCCTTTTTGGCCAACCAAGCAAGCTTGCAAAGGAAATCTGCACTACAATGAAGTCTCACTTCCCCCCCCCCCCCGGTCAAAAGGGCCATCTGAAAAAAGTGTAAAATCCAGAAAGGCAGGACAGGCCATGGAGAACTGGGAGCCTTGTTATGCTGATGGGCGGGATGTAAATTGCCAACAGACACTCGGGAGAAGTGTATGGTGTTTCCTGAAACATCTAAAAAACAAAGCAACAGAGCCTAGGGCACTTCCACTTATGGTCCTATAGCTTAGGGAAATTAAAATCAAAAAGATACAGCCACCCCAATGTTTGGGACGCCTCTGTTTACAAGAACCTCGTTTACCGTACAAGTTCAATATCACAGAAAGTGAAAAATGGATAAAGAACTTGTGGTACTTACGTACAATGCAGTATCACTCAGCAGTGAAATCTATGTCATCAGGCCCGTAGCAGCACAATGCGTGGATTCAGGTACGATGATTCTAACTGAAATAAGTCACACAGAAAAAGAAACATCATAAGCTATCAGTAATACACGGAATGTAAACTTGGCTACACAGGAACTGAATTACAGAACAGAACAGGGTCTCAAATTTAGAAAACCAACGTATGCTTGTTTAAGGGTAAAGGTGAGTTGGGGTGCTGCATAAAACCAGAGATTGAAATGAGCACAGATAAAGTTCCTTAAGCCAAATATGGAATAGACAAGAGCTACTCCTTGCTCAACGAAATGGACTCAACACCGCATATTAAACGCCTAAGAATGTACCTGACTCTTAAGTATCTTAAAACCTATGGATTGCTATGTCTCCGAAAGAGAATCAAGCATGTGTACAGGGACATAAACGCAGCAGTGATAGGATTGGAGAGGTTCGGTGAGCAAATGAAGACCCTTTGAAGTCATATTGCATGGTACCCATTCCACGGGTTTCAACTACCCAGGTTTAAGGTATTCTTCCTTCAGCTAAAACATGCATGTGGAACCTAGAGTATGATCAACCATGTGATCGGGAGACGTGTTCAAATATGTCTCAGTTTTCGTACCCTGGTACTCGGGTGCAACATTCCAGACGCTTTACTAACACTCTCCCGACTTGGAGAGTCAGTCCCTTTAACCTCCTGTTTGGCCCAGTTTGCAATTTCTGCGGAAGATGAACAGGAATAGCGAGAACCAATGAGAGACTAGCTGGAGGTGTCTGGACGGGCAAATTTAACTCTCATTTCCCACCAGGAAGAGGAAATAACCAAAGGCTCAGCGTGCCGTGCCGGAACCAGATTAGGGCCTGAAGCCATCCTGCGGTGTTGCGGCCAGCTCACAAGAAAACGAGTTGAAGAAAGGAGCTCAGGGGCACTGTAATTCACAAACCTGCAGAGTTATAAATGACAGCTATCGTCCAAAAATATACTGAAGTAAGGCTGCCAAGAGGACTTGAAAGCGGGGCAGAATTGCAGGAAACCGATTTCAGGAGGTAGACTGGAATTACATTGAAAGCATAGGAAAAGAGGCAGAACGTCCACAATGATGCACTTGGCCAAAAAGGGCGTATGCGTTTTTTCCTGAATATATTCAGGAAAAAACGCATACGCCCATTTTGGCCAACCAAGCAAGCTTGCAAAGGAAATCTGCACTACAATGAAGTCTCACTTCCCCCCCCCCCCGGTCAAAAGGGCCATCTGAAAAAAGTGTAAAATCCAGAAAGGCAGGACAGGCCATGGAGAACTGGGAGCCTTGTTATGCTGATGGGCGGGATGTCAATTGCCAACAGACACTCGGGAGAAGTGTATGGTGTTTCCTGAAACATCTACAAAACAAAGCAACAGAGCCTAGGGCACTTCCACTTATGGTCCTATAGCTTAGGGAAATTAAAATCAAAAAGATACAGCCACCCCAATGTTTGGGACGCCTCTGTTTACAAGAACCTCGTTTACCGTACAAGTTCAATATCACAGAAAGTGAAAAATGGATAAAGAACTTGTGGTACTTACGTACAATGCAGTATCACTCAGCAGTGAAATCTATGTCATCAGGCCCGTAGCAGCACAATGAGTGGATTCAGGTACGATGATTCTAACTGAAATAAGTCACACAGAAAAAGAAACATCATAAGATATCAGTAATACACGGAATGTAAACTTGGCTACACAGGAACTGAATTACAGAACAGAACAGGGTCTCAAATTTAGAAAACCAACTTATGCTTGTTTAAGGGTAAAGGTGAGTTGGGGTGCTGCATAAAACCAGAGATTGAAATGAGCACAGATAAAGTTCCTTAAGCCAAATATGGAATAGACAAGAGCTACTCCTTGCTCAACGAAATGGACTCAACACCGCATATTAAACGCCTAAGAATGTACCTGACTCTTAAGTATCTTAAAACCTATGGATTGCTATGTCTCCGAAAGAGAATCAAGCATGTGTACAGGGACATAAACGCAGCAGTGATAGGATTGGAGAGGTTCGGTGAGCAAATGAAGACCCTTTGAAGTCATATTGCATGGTACCCATTCCACGGGTTTCAACTACCCAGGTTTAAGGTATTCTTCCTTCAGCTAAAACATGCATGTGGAACCTAGAGTATGATCAACCATGTGATCGGGAGACGTGTTCAAATATGTCTCAGTTTTCGTACCCTGGTACTCGGGTGCAACATTCCAGACGCTTTACTAACACTCTCCCGACTTGGAGAGTCAGTCCCTTTAACCTCCTGTTTGGCCCAGTTTGCAATTTCTGCGGAAGATGAACAGGAATAGCGAGAACCAATGAGAGACTAGCTGGAGGTGTCTGGACGGGCAAATTTAACTCTCATTTCCCACCAGGAAGAGGAAATAACCAAAGGCTCAGCGTGCCGTGCCGGAACCAGATTAGGGCCTGAAGCCATCCTGCGGTGTTGCGGCCAGCTCACAAGAAAACGAGTTGAAGAAAGGAGCTCAGGGGCACTGTAATTCACAAACCTGCAGAGTTATAAATGACAACTATCGTCCAAAAATATACTGAAGTAAGGCTGCCAAGAGGACTTGAAAGCGGGGCAGAATTGCAGGAAACCGATTTCAGGAGGTAGACTGGAATTGCATTGAAAGCATAGGAAAAGAGGCAGAACGTCCACAATGATGCACTTGGCCAAAAAGGGCGTATGCGTTTTTTCCTGAATATATTCAGGAAAAAACGCATACGCCCTTTTTGGCCAACCAAGCAAGCTTGCAAAGGAAATCTGCACTACAATGAAGTCTCACTTCCCCCCCCCCCCCGGTCAAAAGGGCCATCTGAAAAAAGTGTAAAATCCAGAAAGGCAGGACAGGCCATGGAGAACTGGGAGCCTTGTTATGCTGATGGGCGGGATGTAAATTGCCAACAGACACTCGGGAGAAGTGTATGGTGTTTCCTGAAACATCTAAAAAACAAAGCAACAGAGCCTAGGGCACTTCCACTTATGGTCCTATAGCTTAGGGAAATTAAAATCAAAAAGATACAGCCACCCCAATGTTTGGGACGCCTCTGTTTACAAGAACCTCGTTTACCGTACAAGTTCAATATCACAGAAAGTGAAAAATGGATAAAGAACTTGTGGTACTTACGTACAATGCAGTATCACTCAGCAGTGAAATCTATGTCATCAGGCCCGTAGCAGCACAATGCGTGGATTCAGGTACGATGATTCTAACTGAAATAAGTCACACAGAAAAAGAAACATCATAAGCTATCAGTAATACACGGAATGTAAACTTGGCTACACAGGAACTGAATTACAGAACAGAACAGGGTCTCAAATTTAGAAAACCAACTTATGCTTGTTTAAGGGGAAAGGTGAGTTGGGGTGCTGCATAAAACCAGAGATTGAAATGAGCACAGATAAAGTTCCTTAAGCCAAATATGGAATAGACAAGAGCTACTCCTTGCTCAACGAAATGGACTCAACACCGCATATTAAACGCCTAAGAATGTACCTGACTCTTAAGTATCTTAAAACCTATGGATTGCTATGTCTCCGAAAGAGAATCAAGCATGTGTACAGGGACATAAACGCAGCAGTGATAGGATTGGAGAGGTTCGGTGAGCAAATGAAGACCCTTTGAAGTCATATTGCATGGTACCCATTCCACGGGTTTCAACTACCCAGGTTTAAGGTATTCTTCCTTCAGCTAAAACATGCATGTGGAACCTAGAGTATGATCAACCATGCGATCGGGAGACGTGTTCAAATATGTCTCAGTTTTCGTACCCTGGTACTCGGGTGCAACATTCCAGACGCTTTACTAACACTCTCCCGACTTGGAGAGTCAGTCCCTTTAACCTCCTGTTTGGCCCAGTTTGCAATTTCTGCGGAAGATGAACAGGAATAGCGAGAACCAATGAGAGACTAGCTGGAGGTGTCTGGACGGGCAAATTTAACTCTCATTTCCCACCAGGAAGAGGAAATAACCAAAGGCTCAGCGTGCCGTGCCGGAACCAGATTAGGGCCTGAAGCCATCCTGCGGTGTTGCGGCCAGCTCACAAGAAAACGAGTTGAAGAAAGGAGCTCAGGGGCACTGTAATTCACAAACCTGCAGAGTTATAAATGACAACTATCGTCCAAAAATATACTGAAGTAAGGCTGCCAAGAGGACTTGAAAGCGGGGCAGAATTGCAGGAAACCGATTTCAGGAGGTAGACTGGAATTGCATTGAAAGCATAGGAAAAGAGGCAGAACGTCCACAATGATGCACTTGGCCAAAAAGGGCGTATGCGTTTTTTCCTGAATATATTCAGGAAAAAACGCATACGCCCTTTTTGGCCAACCAAGCAAGCTTGCAAAGGAAATCTGCACTACAATGAAGTCTCACTTCCCCCCCCCCCGGTCAAAAGGGCCATCTGAAAAAAGTGTAAAATCCAGAAAGGCAGGACAGGCCATGGAGAACTGGGAGCCTTGTTATGCTGATGGGCGGGATGTAAATTGCCAACAGACACTCGGGAGAAGTGTATGGTGTTTCCTGAAACATCTAAAAAACAAAGCAACAGAGCCTAGGGCACTTCCACTTATGGTCCTATAGCTTAGGGAAATTAAAATCAAAAAGATACAGCCACCCCAATGTTTGGGACGCCTCTGTTTACAAGAACCTCGTTTACCGTACAAGTTCAATATCACAGAAAGTGAAAAATGGATAAAGAACTTGTGGTACTTACGTACAATGCAGTATCACTCAGCAGTGAAATCTATGTCATCAGGCCCGTAGCAGCACAATGAGTGGATTCAGGTACGATGATTCTAACTGAAATAAGTCACACAGAAAAAGAAACATCATAAGATATCAGTAATACACGGAATGTAAACTTGGCTACACAGGAACTGAATTACAGAACAGAACAGGGTCTCAAATTTAGAAAACCAACTTATGCTTGTTTAAGGGTAAAGGTGAGTTGGGGTGCTGCATAAAACCAGAGATTGAAATGAGCACAGATAAAGTTCCTTAAGCCAAATATGGAATAGACAAGAGCTACTCCTTGCTCAACGAAATGGACTCAACACCGCATATTAAACGCCTAAGAATGTACCTGACTCTTAATTATCTTAAAACCGATGGATTGCTATGTCTCCGAAAGAGAATCAAGCATGTGTACAGGGACATAAACGCAGCAGTGATAGGATTGGAGAGGTTCGGTGAGCAAATGAAGACCCTTTGAAGTCATATTGCATGGTACCCATTCCACGGGTTTCAACTACCCAGGTTTAAGGTATTCTTCCTTCAGCTAAAACATGCATGTGGAACCTAGAGTATGATCAACCATGTGATCGGGAGACGTGTTCAAATATGTCTCAGTTTTCGTACCCTGGTACTCGGGTGCAACATTCCAGACGCTTTACTAACACTCTCCCGACTTGGAGAGTCAGTCCCTTTAACCTCCTGTTTGGCCCAGTTTGCAATTTCTGCGGAAGATGAACAGGAATAGCGAGAACCAATGAGAGACTAGCTGGAGGTGTCTGGACGGGCAAATTTAACTCTCATTTCCCACCAGGAAGAGGAAATAACCAAAGGCTCAGCGTGCCGTGCCGGAACCAGATTAGGGCCTGAAGCCATCCTGCGGTGTTGCGGCCAGCTCACAAGAAAACGAGTTGAAGAAAGGAGCTCAGGGGCACTGTAATTCACAAACCTGCAGAGTTATAAATGACAACTATCGTCCAAAAATATACTGAAGTAAGGCTGCCAAGAGGACTTGAAAGCGGGGCAGAATTGCAGGAAACCGATTTCAGGAGGTAGACTGGAATTGCATTGAAAGCATAGGAAAAGAGGCAGAACGTCCACAATGATGCACTTGGCCAAAAAGGGCGTATGCGTTTTTTCCTGAATATATTCAGGAAAAAACGCATACGCCCTTTTTGGCCAACCAAGCAAGCTTGCAAAGGAAATCTGCACTACAATGAAGTCTCACTTCCCCCCCCCCCCCGGTCAAAAGGGCCATCTGAAAAAAGTGTAAAATCCAGAAAGGCAGGACAGGCCATGGAGAACTGGGAGCCTTGTTATGCTGATGGGCGGGATGTAAATTGCCAACAGACACTAGGGAGAAGTGTATGGTGTTTCCTGAAACATCTAAAAAACAAAGCAACAGAGCCTAGGGCACTTCCACTTATGGTCCTATAGCTTAGGGAAATTAAAATCAAAAAGATACAGCCACCCCAATGTTTGGGACGCCTCTGTTTACAAGAACCTCGTTTACCGTACAAGTTCAATATCACAGAAAGTGAAAAATGGATAAAGAACTTGTGGTACTTACGTACAATGCAGTATCACTCAGCAGTGAAATCTATATCATCAGGCCCGTAGCAGCACAATGAGTGGATTCAGGTACGATGATTCTAACTGAAATAAGTCACACAGAAAAAGAAACATCATAAGATATCAGTAATACACGGAATGTAAACTTGGCTACACAGGAACTGAATTACAGAACAGAACAGGGTCTCAAATTTAGAAAACCAACTTATGCTTGTTTAAGGGGAAAGGTGAGTTGGGGTGCTGCATAAAACCAGAGATTGAAATGAGCACAGATAAAGTTCCTTAAGCCAAATATGGAATAGACAAGAGCTACTCCTTGCTCAACGAAATGGACTCAACACCGCATATTAAACGCCTAAGAATGTACCTGACTCTTAAGTATCTTAAAACCTATGGATTGCTATGTCTCCGAAAGAGAATCAAGCATGTGTACAGGGACATAAACGCAGCAGTGATAGGATTGGAGAGGTTCGGTGAGCAAATGAAGACCCTTTGAAGTCATATTGCATGGTACCCATTCCACGGGTTTCAACTACCCAGGTTTAAGGTATTCTTCCTTCAGCTAAAACATGCATGTGGAACCTAGAGTATGATCAACCATGCGATCGGGAGACGTGTTCAAATATGTCTCAGTTTTCGTACCCTGGTACTCGGGTGCAACATTCCAGACGCTTTACTAACACTCTCCCGACTTGGAGAGACAGTCCCTTTAACCTCCTGTTTGGCCCAGTTTGCAATTTCTGCGGAAGATGAACAGGAATAGCGAGAACCAATGAGAGACTAGCTGGAGGTGTCTGGACGGGCAAATTTAACTCTCATTTCCCACCAGGAAGAGGAAATAACCAAAGGCTCAGCGTGCCGTGCCGGAACCAGATTAGGGCCTGAAGCCATCCTGCGGTGTTGCAGCCAGCTCACAAGAAAACGGGTTGAAGAAAGGAGCTCAGGGGCACTGTAATTCACAAACCTGCAGAGTTATAAATGACAACTATCGTCCAAAAATATACTGAAGTAAGGCTGCCAAGAGGACTTGAAAGCGGGGCAGAATTGCAGGAAACCGATTTCAGGAGGTAGACTGGAATTGCATTGAAAGCATAGGAAAAGAGGCAGAACGTCCACAATGATGCACTTGGCCAAAAAGGGCGTATGCATTTTTTCCTGAATATATTCAGGAAAAAACGCATACGCCCTTTTTGGCCAACCAAGCAAGCTTGCAAAGGAAATCTGCACTACAATGAAGTCTCACTTCCCCCCCCCCCCCGGTCAAAAGGGCCATCTGAAAAAAGTGTAAAATCCAGAAAGGCAGGACAGGCCATGGAGAAGTGGGAGCCTTGTTATGCTGATGGGCGGGATGTAAATTGCCAACAGACACTCGGGAGAAGTGTATGGTGTTTCCTGAAACATCTAAAAAACAAAGCAACAGAGCCTAGGGCACTTCCACTTATGGTCCTATAGCTTAGGGAAATTAAAATCAAAAAGATACAGCCACCCCAATGTTTGGGACGCCTCTGTTTACAAGAACCTCGTTTACCGTACAAGTTCAATATCACAGAAAGTGAAAAATGGATAAAGAACTTGTGGTACTTACGTACAATGCAGTATCACTCAGCAGTGAAATCTATGTCATCAGGCCCGTAGCAGCACAATGAGTGGATTCAGGTACGATGATTCTAACTGAAATAAGTCACACAGAAAAAGAAACATCATAAGATATCAGTAATACACGGAATGTAAACTTGGCTACACAGGAACTGAATTACAGAACAGAACAGGGTCTCAAATTTAGAAAACCAACTTATGCTTGTTTAAGGGGAAAGGTGAGTTGGGGTGCTGCATAAAACCAGAGATTGAAATGAGCACAGATAAAGTTCCTTAAGCCAAATATGGAATAGACAAGAGCTACTCCTTGCTCAACGAAATGGACTCAACACCGCATATTAAACGCCTAAGAATGTACCTGACTCTTAAGTATCTTAAAACCGATGGATTGCTATGTCTCCGAAAGAGAATCAAGCATGTGTACAGGGACATAAACGCAGCAGTGATAGGATTGGAGAGGTTCGGTGAGCAAATGAAGACCCTTTGAAGTCATATTGCATGGTACCCATTCCACGGGTTTCAACTACCCAGGTTTAAGGTATTCTTCCTTCAGCTAAAACATGCATGTGGAACCTAGAGTATGATCAACCATGTGATCGGGAGACGTGTTCAAATATGTCTCAGTTTTCGTACCCTGGTACTCGGGTGCAACATTCCAGACGCTTTACTAACACTCTCCCGACTTGGAGAGTCAGTCCCTTTAACCTCCTGTTTGGCCCAGTTTGCAATTTCTGCGGAAGATGAACAGGAATAGCGAGAACCAATGAGAGACTAGCTGGAGGTGTCTGGACGGGCAAATTTAACTCTCATTTCCCACCAGGAAGAGGAAATAACCAAAGGCTCAGCGTGCCGTGTCGGAACCAGATTAGGGCCTGAAGCCATCCTGCGGTGTTGCGGCCAGCTCACAAGAAAACGAGTTGAAGAAAGGAGCTCAGGGACACTGTAATTCACAAACCTGCAGAGTTATAAATGACAACTATCGTCCAAAAATATACTGAAGTAAGGCTGCCAAGAGGACTTGAAAGCGGGGCAGAATTGCAGGAAACCGATTTCAGGAGGTAGACTGGAATTGCATTGAAAGCATAGGAAAAGAGGCAGAACGTCCACAATGATGCACTTGGCCAAAAAGGGCGTATGCGTTTTTTCCTGAATATATTCAGGAAAAAACGCATACGCCCTTTTTGGCCAACCAAGCAAGCTTGCAAAGGAAATCTGCACTACAATGAAGTCTGACTTCCCCCTCCCCCCCCCGGTCAAAAGGGCCATCTGAAAAAAGTGTAAAATCCAGAAAGGCAGGACAGGCCATGGAGAACTGGGAGCCTTGTTATGCTGATGGGCGGGATGTAAATTGCCAACAGACACTCGGGAGAAGTGTATGGTGTTTCCTGAAACATCTAAAAAACAAAGCAACAGAGCCTAGGGCACTTCCACTTATGGTCCTATAGCTTAGGGAAATTAAAATCAAAAAGATACAGCCACCCCAATGTTTGGGACGCCTCTGTTTACAAGAACCTCGTTTACCGTACAAGTTCAATATCACAGAAAGTGAAAAATGGATAAAGAACTTGTGGTACTTACGTACAATGCAGTATCACTCAGCAGTGAAATCTATGTCATCAGGCCCGTAGCAGCACAATGAGTGGATTCAGGTACGATGATTCTAACTGAAATAAGTCACACAGAAAAAGAAACATCATAAGATATCAGTAATACACGGAATGTAAACTTGGCTACACAGGAACTGAATTACAGAACAGAACAGGGTCTCAAATTTAGAAAACCAACTTATGCTTGTTTAAGGGGAAAGGTGAGTTGGGGTGCTGCATAAAACCAGAGATTGAAATGAGCACAGATAAAGTTCCTTAAGCCAAATATGGAATAGAAAAGAGCTACTCCTTGCTCAACGAAATGGACTCAACACCGCATATTAAACGCCTAAGAATGTACCTGACTCTTAAGTATCTTAAAACCTATGGATTGCTATGTCTCCGAAAGAGAATCAAGCATGTGTACAGGGACATAAACGCAGCAGTGATAGGATTGGAGAGGTTCGGTGAGCAAATGAAGACCCTTTGAAGTCATATTGCATGGTACCCATTCCACGGGTTTCAACTACCCAGGTTTAAGGTATTCTTCCTTCAGCTAAAACATGCATGTGGAACCTAGAGTATGATCAACCATGCGATCGGGAGACGTGTTCAAATATGTCTCAGTTTTCGTACCCTGGTACTCGGGTGCAACATTCCAGACGCTTTACTAACACTCTCCCGACTTGGAGAGTCAGTCCCTTTAACCTCCTGTTTGGCCCAGTTTGCAATTTCTGCGGAAGATGAACAGGAATAGCGAGAACCAATGAGAGACTAGCTGGAGGTGTCTGGACGGGCAAATTTAACTCTCATTTCCCACCAGGAAGAGGAAATAACCAAAGGCTCAGCGTGCCGTGCCGGAACCAGATTAGGGCCTGAAGCCATCCTGCGGTGTTGCGGCCAGCTCACAAGAAAACGAGTTGAAGAAAGGAGCTCAGGGGCACTGTAATTCACAAACCTGCAGAGTTATAAATGACAACTATCGTCCAAAAATATACTGAAGTAAGGCTGCCAAGAGGACTTGAAAGCGGGGCAGAATTGCAGGAAACCGATTTCAGGAGGTAGACTGGAATTGCATTGAAAGCATAGGAAAAGAGGCAGAACGTCCACAATGATGCACTTGGCCAAAAAGGGCGTATGCGTTTTTTCCTGAATATATTCAGGAAAAAACGCATACGCCCTTTTTGGCCAACCAAGCAAGCTTGCAAAGGAAATCTGCACTACAATGAAGTCTCACTTCCCCCCCCCGGTCAAATGGGCCATCTGAAAAAAGTGTAAAATCCAGCAAGGCAGGACAGGCCATGGAGAACTGGGAGCCTTGTTATGCTGATGGGCGGGATGTAAATTGCCAACAGACACTCGGGAGAAGTGTATGGTGTTTCCTGAAACATCTAAAAAACAAAGCAACAGAGCCTAGGGCACTTCCACTTATGGTCCTATAGCTTAGGGAAATTAAAATCAAAAAGATACAGCCACCCCAATGTTTGGGACGCCTCTGTTTACAAGAACCTCGTTTACCGTACAAGTTCAATATCACAGAAAGTGAAAAATGGATAAAGAACTTGTGGTACTTACGTACAATGCAGTATCACTCAGCAGTGAAATCTATGTCATCAGGCCCGTAGCAGCACAATGAGTGGATTCAGGTACGATGATTCTAACTGAAATAAGTCACACAGAAAAAGAAACATCATAAGATATCAGTAATACACGGAATGTAAACTTGGCTACACAGGAACTGAATTACAGAACAGAACAGGGTCTCAAATTTAGAAAACCAACTTATGCTTGTTTAAGGGGAAAGGTGAGTTGGGGTGCTGCATAAAACCAGAGATTGAAATGAGCACAGATAAAGTTCCTTAAGCCAAATATGGAATAGACAAGAGCTACTCCTTGCTCAACGAAATGGACTCAACACCGCATATTAAACGCCTAAGAATGTACCTGACTCTTAAGTATCTTAAAACCGATGGATTGCTATGTCTCCGAAAGAGAATCAAGCATGTGTACAGGGACATAAACGCAGCAGTGATAGGATTGGAGAGGTTCGGTGAGCAAATGAAGACCCTTTGAAGTCATATTGCATGGTACCCATTCCACGGGTTTCAACTACCCAGGTTTAAGGTATTCTTCCTTCAGCTAAAACATGCATGTGGAACCTAGAGTATGATCAACCATGCGATCGGGAGACGTGTTCAAATATGTCTCAGTTTTCGTACCCTGGTACTCGGGTGCAACATTCCAGACGCTTTACTAACACTCTCCCGACTTGGAGAGTCAGTCCCTTTAACCTCCTGTTTGGCCCAGTTTGCAATTTCTGCGGAAGATGAACAGGAATAGCGAGAACCAATGAGAGACTAGCTGGAGGTGTCTGGACGGGCAAATTTAACTCTCATTTCCCACCAGGAAGAGGAAATAACCAAAGGCTCAGCGTGCCGTGCCGGAACCAGATTAGGGCCTGAAGCCATCCTGCGGTGTTGCGGCCAGCTCACAAGAAAACGAGTTGAAGAAAGGAGCTCAGGGGCACTGTAATTCACAAACCTGCAGAGTTATAAATGACAACTATCGTCCAAAAATATACTGAAGTAAGGCTGCCAAGAGGACTTGAAAGCGGGGCAGAATTGCAGGAAACCGATTTCAGGAGGTAGACTGGAATTGCATTGAAAGCATAGGAAAAGAGGCAGAACGTCCACAATGATGCACTTGGCCAAAAAGGGCGTATGCGTTTTTTCCTGAATATATTCAGGAAAAAACGCATACGCCCTTTTTGGCCAACCAAGCAAGCTTGCAAAGGAAATCTGCACTACAATGAAGTCTGACTTCCCCCTCCCCCCCCCGGTCAAAAGGGCCATCTGAAAAAAGTGTAAAATCCAGAAAGGCAGGACAGGCCATGGAGAACTGGGAGCCTTGTTATGCTGATGGGCGGGATGTAAATTGCCAACAGACACTCGGGAGAAGTGTATGGTGTTTCCTGAAACATCTACAAAACAAAGCAACAGAGCCTAGGGCACTTCCACTTATGGTCCTATAGCTTAGGGAAATTAAAATCAAAAAGATACAGCCACCCCAATGTTTGGGACGCCTCTGTTTACAAGAACCTCGTTTACCGTACAAGTTCAATATCACAGAAAGTGAAAAATGGATAAAGAACTTGTGGTACTTACGTACAATGCAGTATCACTCAGCAGTGAAATCTATGTCATCAGGCCCGTAGCAGCACAATGAGTGGATTCAGGTACGATGATTCTAACTGAAATAAGTCACACAGAAAAAGAAACATCATAAGATATCAGTAATACACGGAATGTAAACTTGGCTACACAGGAACTGAATTACAGAACAGAACAGGGTCTCAAATTTAGAAAACCAACTTATGCTTGTTTAAGGGGAAAGGTGAGTTGGGGTGCTGCATAAAACCAGAGATTGAGATGAGCACAGATAAAGTTCCTTAAGCCAAATATGGAATAGACAAGAGCTACTCCTTGCTCAACGAAATGGACTCAACACCGCATATTAAACGCCTAAGAATGTACCTGACTCTTAAGTATCTTAAAACCGATGGATTGCTATGTCTCCGAAAGAGAATCAAGAATGTGTACAGGGATATAAACGCAGCAGTGATAGGATTGGAGAGGTTCGGTGAGCAAATGAAGACCCTTTGAAGTCATATTGCATGGTACCCATTCCACGGGTTTCAACTACCCAGGTTTAAGGTATTCTTCCTTCAGCTAAAACATGCATGTGGAACCTAGAGTATGATCAACCATGCGATCGGGAGACGTGTTCAAATATGTCTCAGTTTTCGTACCCTGGTACTCGGGTGCAACATTCCAGACGCTTTACTAACACTCTCCCGACTTGGAGAGTCAGTCCCTTTAACCTCCTGTTTGGCCCAGTTTGCAATTTCTGCGGAAGATGAACAGGAATAGCGAGAACCAATGAGAGACTAGCTGGAGGTGTCTGGACGGGCAAATTTAACTCTCATTTCCCACCAGGAAGAGGAAATAACCAAAGGCTCAGCGTGCCGTGCCGGAACCAGATTAGGGCCTGAAGCCATCCTGCGGTGTTGCGGCCAGCTCACAAGAAAACGAGTTGAAGAAAGGAGCTCAGGGGCACTGTAATTCACAAACCTGCAGAGTTATAAATGACAACTATCGTCCAAAAATATACTGAAGTAAGGCTGCCAAGAGGACTTGAAAGCGGGGCAGAATTGCAGGAAACCGATTTCAGGAGGTAGACTGGAATTGCATTGAAAGCATAGGAAAAGAGGCAGAACGTCCACAATGATGCACTTGGCCAAAAAGGGCGTATGCGTTTTTTCCTGAATATATTCAGGAAAAAACGCATACGCCCTTTTTGGCCAACCAAGCAAGCTTGCAAAGGAAATCTGCACTACAATGAAGTCTCACTTCCCCCCGGTCAAAAGGGCCATCTGAAAAAAGTGTAAAATCCAGAAAGGCAGGACAGGCCATGGAGAACTGGGAGCCTTGTTATGCTGATGGGCGGGATGTAAATTGCCAACAGACACTCGGGAGAAGTGTATGGTGTTTCCTGAAACATCTACAAAACAAAGCAACAGAGCCTAGGGCACTTCCACTTATGGTCCTATAGCTTAGGGAAATTAAAATCAAAAAGATACAGCCACCCCAATGTTTGGGACGCCTCTGTTTACAAGAACCTCGTTTACCGTACAAGTTCAATATCACAGAAAGTGAAAAATGGATAAAGAACTTGTGGTACTTACGTACAATGCAGTATCACTCAGCAGTGAAATCTATGTCATCAGGCCCGTAGCAGCACAATGAGTGGATTCAGGTACGATGATTCTAACTGAAATAAGTCACACAGAAAAAGAAACATCATAAGATATCAGTAATACACGGAATGTAAACTTGGCTACACAGGAACTGAATTACAGAACAGAACAGGGTCTCAAATTTAGAAAACAAACTTATGCTTGTTTAAGGGTAAAGGTGAGTTGGGGTGCTGCATAAAACCAGAGATTGAAATGAGCACAGATAAAGTTCCTTAAGCCAAATATGGAATAGACAAGAGCTACTCCTTGCTCAATGAAATGGACTCAACACCGCATATTAAACGCCTAAGAATGTACCTGACTCTTAATTATCTTAAAACCGATGGATTGCTATGTCTCCGAAAGAGAATCAAGCATGTGTACAGGGACATAAACGCAGCAGTGATAGGATTGGAGAGGTTCGGTGAGCAAATGAAGACCCTTTGAAGTCATATTGCATGGTACCCATTCCACGGGTTTCAACTACCCAGGTTTAAGGTATTCTTCCTTCAGCTAAAACATGCATGTGGAACCTACAGTATGATCAACCATGTGATCGGGAGACGTGTTCAAATATGTCTCAGTTTTCGTACCCTGGTACTCGGGTGCAACATTCCAGACGCTTTACTAACACTCTCCCGACTTGGAGAGTCAGTCCCTTTAACCTCCTGTTTGGCCCAGTTTGCAATTTCTGCGGAAGATGAACAGGAATAGCGAGAACCAATGAGAGACTAGCTGGAGGTGTCTGGACGGGCAAATTTAACTCTCATTTCCCACCAGGAAGAGGAAATAACCAAAGGCTCAGCGTGCCGTGCCGGAACCAGATTAGGGCCTGAAGCCATCCTGCGGTGTTGCGGCCAGCTCACAAGAAAACGAGTTGAAGAAAGGAGCTCAGGGGCACTGTAATTCACAAACCTGCAGAGTTATAAATGACAACTATCGTCCAAAAATATACTGAAGTAAGGCTGCCAAGAGGACTTGAAAGCGGGGCAGAATTGCAGGAAACCGATTTCAGGAGGTAGACTGGAATTGCATTGAAAGCATAGGAAAAGAGGCAGAACGTCCACAATGATGCACTTGGCCAAAAAGGGCGTATGCGTTTTTTCCTGAATATATTCAGGAAAAAACGCATACGCCCTTTTTGGCCAACCAAGCAAGCTTGCAAAGGAAATCTGCACTACAATGAAGTCTGACTTCCCCCCCCCCCCGGTCAAAAGGGCCATCTGAAAAAAGTGTAAAATCCAGAAAGGCAGGACAGGCCATGGAGAACTGGGAGCATTGTTATGCTGATGGGCGGGATGTAAATTGCCAACAGACACTCGGGAGAAGTGTATGGTGTTTCCTGAAACATCTAAAAAACAAAGCAACAGAGCCTAGGGCACTTCCACTTATGGTCCTATAGCTTAGGGAAATTAAAATCAAAAAGATACAGCCACCCCAATGTTTGGGACGCCTCTGTTTACAAGAACCTCGTTTACCGTACAAGTTCAATATCACAGAAAGTGAAAAATGGATAAAGAACTTGTGGTACTTACGTACAATGCAGTATCACTCAGCAGTGAAATCTATGTCATCAGGCCCGTAGCAGCACAATGAGTGGATTCAGGTACGATGATTCTAACTGAAATAAGTCACACAGAAAAAGAAACATCATAAGATATCAGTAATACACGGAATGTAAACTTGGCTACACAGGAACTGAATTACAGAACAGAACAGGGTCTCAAATTTAGAAAACCAACTTATGCTTGTTTAAGGGGAAAGGTGAGTTGGGGTGCTGCATAAAACCAGAGATTGAAATGAGCACAGATAAAGTTCCTTAAGCCAAATATGGAATAGACAAGAGCTACTCCTTGCTCAACGAAATGGACTCAACACCGCATATTAAACGCCTAAGAATGTACCTGACTCTTAAGTATCTTAAAACCGATGGATTGCTATGTCTCCGAAAGAGAATCAAGCATGTGTACAGGGACATAAACGCAGCAGTGATAGGATTGGAGAGGTTCGGTGAGCAAATGAAGACCCTTTGAAGTCATATTGCATGGTACCCATTCCACGGGTTTCAACTACCCAGGTTTAAGGTATTCTTCCTTCAGCTAAAACATGCATGTGGAACCTAGAGTATGATCAACCATGCGATCGGGAGACGTGTTCAAATATGTCTCAGTTTTCGTACCCTGGTACTCGGGTGCAACATTCCAGACGCTTTACTAACACTCTCCCGACTTGGAGAGTCAGTCCCTTTAACCTCCTGTTTGGCCCAGTTTGCAATTTCTGCGGAAGATGAACAGGAATAGCGAGAACCAATGAGAGACTAGCTGGAGGTGTCTGGACGGGCAAATTTAACTCTCATTTCCCACCAGGAAGAGGAAATAACCAAAGGCTCAGCGTGCCGTGCCAGAACCAGATTAGGGCCTGAAGCCATCCTGCGGTGTTGCGGCCAGCTCACAAGAAAACGAGTTGAAAAAAGGAGCTCAGGGGCACTGTAATTCACAAACCTGCAGAGTTATAAATGACAACTATCGTCCAAAAATATACTGAAGTAAGGCTGCCAAGAGGACTTGAAAGCGGGGCAGAATTGCAGGAAACCGATTTCAGGAGGTAGACTGGAATTTCATTGAAAGCATAGGAAAAGAGGCAGAACGTCCACAATGATGCACTTGGCCAAAAAGGGCGTATGCGTTTTTTCCTGAATATATTCAGGAAAAAACGCATACGCCCTTTTTGGCCAACCAAGCAAGCTTGCAAAGGAAATCTGCACTACAATGAAGTCTCACTTCCCCCCCCCCGGTCAAAAGGGCCATCTGAAAAAAGTGTAAAATCCAGAAAGGCAGGACAGGCCATGGAGAACTGGGAGCCTTGTTATGCTGATGGGCGGGATGTAAATTGCCAACAGACACTCGGGAGAAGTGTATGGTGTTTCCTGAAACATCTAAAAAACAAAGCAACAGAGCCTAGGGCACTTCCACTTATGGTCCTATAGCTTAGGGAAATTAAAATCAAAAAGATACAGCCACCCCAATGTTTGGGACGCCTCTGTTTACAAGAACCTCGTTTACCGTACAAGTTCAATATCACAGAAAGTGAAAAATGGATAAAGAACTTGTGGTACTTACGTACAATGCAGTATCACTCAGCAGTGAAATCTATGTCATCAGGCCCGTAGCAGCACAATGAGTGGATTCAGGTACGATGATTCTAACTGAAATAAGTCACACAGAAAAAGAAACATCATAAGATATCAGTAATACACGGAATGTAAACTTGGCTACACAGGAACTGAATTACAGAACAGAACAGGGTCTCAAATTTAGAAAACCAACTTATGCTTGTTTAAGGGGAAAGGTGAGTTGGGGTGCTGCATAAAACCAGAGATTGAAATGAGCACAGATAAAGTTCCTTAAGCCAAATATGGAATAGACAAGAGCTACTCCTTGCTCAACGAAATGGACTCAACACCGCATATTAAACGCCTAAGAATGTACCTGACTCTTAAGTATCTTAAAACCGATGGATTGCTATGTCTCCGAAAGAGAATCAAGCATGTGTACAGGGACATAAACGCAGCAGTGATAGGATTGGAGAGGTTCGGTGAGCAAATGAAGACCCTTTGAAGTCATATTGCATGGTACCCATTCCACGGGTTTCAACTACCCAGGTTTAAGGTATTCTTCCTTCAGCTAAAACATGCATGTGGAACCTAGAGTATGATCAACCATGCGATCGGGAGACGTGTTCAAATATGTCTCAGTTTTCGTACCCTGGTACTCGGGTGCAACATTCCAGACGCTTTACTAACACTCTCCCGACTTGGAGAGTCAGTCCCTTTAACCTCCTGTTTGGCCCAGTTTGCAATTTCTGCGGAAGATGAACAGGAATAGCGAGAACCAATGAGAGACTAGCTGGAGGTGTCTGGACGGGCAAATTTAACTCTCATTTCCCACCAGGAAGAGGAAATAACCAAAGGCTCAGCGTGCCGTGCCAGAACCAGATTAGGGCCTGAAGCCATCCTGCGGTGTTGCGGCCAGCTCACAAGAAAACGAGTTGAAGAAAGGAGCTCAGGGGCACTGTAATTCACAAACCTGCAGAGTTATAAATGACAACTATCGTCCAAAAATATACTGAAGTAAGGCTGCCAAGAGGACTTGAAAGCGGGGCAGAATTGCAGGAAACCGATTTCAGGAGGTAGACTGGAATTGCATTGAAAGCATAGGAAAAGAGGCAGAACGTCCACAATGATGCACTTGGCCAAAAAGGGCGTATGCGTTTTTTCCTGAATATATTCAGGAAAAAACGCATACGCCCTTTTTGGCCAACCAAGCAAGCTTGCAAAGGAAATCTGCACTACAATGAAGTCTGACTTCCCCCTCCCCCCCCCGGTCAAAAGGGCCATCTGAAAAAAGTGTAAAATCCAGAAAGGCAGGACAGGCCATGGAGAACTGGGAGCCTTGTTATGCTGATGGGCGGGATGTAAATTGCCAACAGACACTCGGGAGAAGTGTATGGTGTTTCCTGAAACATCTAAAAAACAAAGCAACAGAGCCTAGGGCACTTCCACTTATGGTCCTATATCTTAGGGAAATTAAAATCAAAAAGATACAGCCACCCCAATGTTTGGGACGCCTCTGTTTACAAGAACCTCGTTTACCGTACAAGTTCAATATCACAGAAAGTGAAAAATGGATAAAGAACTTGTGGTACTTACGTACAATGCAGTATCACTCAGCAGTGAAATCTATGTCATCAGGCCCGTAGCAGCACAATGAGTGGATTCAGGTACGATGATTCTAACTGAAATAAGTCACACAGAAAAAGAAACATCATAAGATATCAGTAATACACGGAATGTAAACTTGGCTACACAGGAACTGAATTACAGAACAGAACAGGGTCTCAAATTTAGAAAACCAACTTATGCTTGTTTAAGGGGAAAGGTGAGTTGGGGTGCTGCATAAAACCAGAGATTGAAATGAGCACAGATAAAGTTCCTTAAGCCAAATATGGAATAGACAAGAGCTACTCCTTGCTCAACGAAATGGACTCAACACCGCATATTAAACGCCTAAGAATGTACCTGACTCTTAAGTATCTTAAAACCGATGGATTGCTATGTCTCCGAAAGAGAATCAAGCATGTGTACAGGGACATAAACGCAGCAGTGATAGGATTGGAGAGGTTCGGTGAGCAAATGAAGACCCTTTGAAGTCATATTGCATGGTACCCATTCCACGGGTTTCAACTACCCAGGTTTAAGGTATTCTTCCTTCAGCTAAAACATGCATGTGGAACCTAGAGTATGATCAACCATGTGATCGGGAGACGTGTTCAAATATGTCTCAGTTTTCGTACCCTGGTACTCGGGTGCAACATTCCAGACGCTTTACTAACACTCTCCCGACTTGGAGAGTCAGTCCCTTTAACCTCCTGTTTGGCCCAGTTTGCAATTTCTGCGGAAGATGAACAGGAATAGCGAGAACCAATGAGAGACTAGCTGGAGGTGTCTGGACGGGCAAATTTAACTCTCATTTCCCACCAGGAAGAGGAAATAACCAAAGGCTCAGCGTGCCGTGCCGGAACCAGATTAGGGCCTGAAGCCATCCTGCGGTGTTGCGGCCAGCTCACAAGAAAACGAGTTGAAGAAAGGAGCTCAGGGGCACTGTAATTCACAAACCTGCAGAGTTATAAATGACAACTATCGTCCAAAAATATACTGAAGTAAGGCTGCCAAGAGGACTTGAAAGCGGGGCAGAATTGCAGGAAACCGATTTCAGGAGGTAGACTGGAATTGCATTGAAAGCATAGGAAAAGAGGCAGAACGTCCACAATGATGCACTTGGCCAAAAAGGGCGTATGCGTTTTTTCCTGAATATATTCAGGAAAAAACGCATACGCCCTTTTTGGCCAACCAAGCAAGCTTGCAAAGGAAATCTGCACTACAATGAAGTCTGACTTCCCCCTCCCCCCCCCGGTCAAAAGGGCCATCTGAAAAAAGTGTAAAATCCAGAAAGGCAGGACAGGCCATGGAGAACTGGGAGCCTTGTTATGCTGATGGGCGGGATGTAAATTGCCAACAGACACTCGGGAGAAGTGTATGGTGTTTCCTGAAACATCTAAAAAACAAAGCAACAGAGCCTAGGGCACTTCCACTTATGGTCCTATAGCTTAGGGAAATTAAAATCAAAAAGATACAGCCACCCCAATGTTTGGGACGCCTCTGTTTACAAGAACCTCGTTTACCGTACAAGTTCAATATCACAGAAAGTGAAAAATGGATAAAGAACTTGTGGTACTTACGTACAATGCAGTATCACTCAGCAGTGAAATCTATGTCATCAGGCCCGTAGCAGCACAATGAGTGGATTCAGGTACGATGATTCTAACTGAAATAAGTCACACAGAAAAAGAAACATCATAAGATATCAGTAATACACGGAATGTAAACTTGGCTACACAGGAACTGAATTACAGAACAGAACAGGGTCTCAAATTTAGAAAACCAACTTATGCTTGTTTAAGGGGAAAGGTGAGTTGGGGTGCTGCATAAAACCAGAGATTGAAATGAGCACAGATAAAGTTCCTTAAGCCAAATATGGAATAGACAAGAGCTACTCCTTGCTCAACGAAATGGACTCAACACCGCATATTAAACGCCTAAGAATGTACCTGACTCTTAAGTATCTTAAAACCGATGGATTGCTATGTCTCCGAAAGAGAATCAAGCATGTGTACAGGGACATAAACGCAGCAGTGATAGGATTGGAGAGGTTCGGTGAGCAAATGAAGACCCTTTGAAGTCATATTGCATGGTACCCATTCCACGGGTTTCAACTACCCAGGTTTAAGGTATTCTTCCTTCAGCTAAAACATGCATGTGGAACCTAGAGTATGATCAACCATGCGATCGGGAGACGTGTTCAAATATGTCTCAGTTTTCGTACCCTGGTACTCGGGTGCAACATTCCAGACGCTTTACTAACACTCTCCCGACTTGGAGAGTCAGTCCCTTTAACCTCCTGTTTGGCCCAGTTTGCAATTTCTGCGGAAGATGAACAGGAATAGCGAGAACCAATGAGAGACTAGCTGGAGGTGTCTGGACGGGCAAATTTAACTCTCATTTCCCACCAGGAAGAGGAAATAACCAAAGGCTCAGCGTGCCGTGCCGGAACCAGATTAGGGCCTGAAGCCATCCTGCGGTGTTGCGGCCAGCTCACAAGAAAACGAGTTGAAGAAAGGAGCTCAGGGGCACTGTAATTCACAAACCTGCAGAGTTATAAATGACAACTATCGTCCAAAAATATACTGAAGTAAGGCTGCCAAGAGGACTTGAAAGCGGGGCAGAATTGCAGGAAACCGATTTCAGGAGGTAGACTGGAATTGCATTGAAAGCATAGGAAAAGAGGCAGAACGTCCACAATGATGCACTTGGCCAAAAAGGGCGTATGCGTTTTTTCCTGAATATATTCAGGAAAAAACGCATACGCCCTTTTTGGCCAACCAAGCAAGCTTGCAAAGGAAATCTGCACTACAATGAAGTCTCACTTCCCCCCCCCGGTCAAATGGGCCATCTGAAAAAAGTGTAAAATCCAGCAAGGCAGGACAGGCCATGGAGAACTGGGAGCCTTGTTATGCTGATGGGCGGGATGTAAATTGCCAACAGACACTCGGGAGAAGTGTATGGTGTTTCCTGAAACATCTAAAAAACAAAGCAACAGAGCCTAGGGCACTTCCACTTATGGTCCTATAGCTTAGGGAAATTAAAATCAAAAAGATACAGCCACCCCAATGTTTGGGACGCCTCTGTTTACAAGAACCTCGTTTACCGTACAAGTTCAATATCACAGAAAGTGAAAAATGGATAAAGAACTTGTGGTACTTACGTACAATGCAGTATCACTCAGCAGTGAAATCTATGTCATCAGGCCCGTAGCAGCACAATGAGTGGATTCAGGTACGATGATTCTAACTGAAATAAGTCACACAGAAAAAGAAACATCATAAGATATCAGTAATACACGGAATGTAAACTTGGCTACACAGGAACTGAATTACAGAACAGAACAGGGTCTCAAATTTAGAAAACCAACTTATGCTTGTTTAAGGGGAAAGGTGAGTTGGGGTGCTGCATAAAACCAGAGATTGAAATGAGCACAGATAAAGTTCCTTAAGCCAAATATGGAATAGACAAGAGCTACTCCTTGCTCAACGAAATGGACTCAACACCGCATATTAAACGCCTAAGAATGTACCTGACTCTTAATTATCTTAAAACCGATGGATTGCTATGTCTCCGAAAGAGAATCAAGCATGTGTACAGGGACATAAACACAGCAGTGATAGGATTGGAGAGGTTCGGTGAGCAAATGAAGACCCTTTGAAGTCATATTGCATGGTACCCATTCCACGGGTTTCAACTACCCAGGTTTAAGGTTTTCTTCCTTCAGCTAAAACATGCATGTGGAACCTAGAGTATGATCAACCATGCGATCGGGAGACGTGTTCAAATATGTCTCAGTTTTCGTACCCTGGTACTCGGGTGCAACATTCCAGACGCTTTACTAACACTCTCCCGACTTGGAGAGTCAGTCCCTTTAACCTCCTGTTTGGCCCAGTTTGCAATTTCTGCGGAAGATGAACAGGAATAGCGAGAACCAATGAGAGACTAGCTGGAGGTGTCTGGACGGGCAAATTTAACTCTCATTTCCCACCAGGAAGAGGAAATAACCAAAGGCTCAGCGTGCCGTGCCGGAACCAGATTAGGGCCTGAAGCCATCCTGCGGTGTTGCGGCCAGCTCACAAGAAAACGAGTTGAAGAAAGGAGCTCAGGGGCACTGTAATTCACAAACCTGCAGAGTTATAAATGACAACTATCGTCCAAAAATATACTGAAGTAAGGCTGCCAAGAGGACTTGAAAGCGGGGCAGAATTGCAGGAAACCGATTTCAGGAGGTAGACTGGAATTGCATTGAAAGCATAGGAAAAGAGGCAGAACGTCCACAATGATGCACTTGGCCAAAAAGGGCGTATGCGTTTTTTCCTGAATATATTCAGGAAAAAACGCATACGCCCTTTTTGGCCAACCAAGCAAGCTTGCAAAGGAAATCTGCACTACAATGAAGTTTGACTTCCCCCTCCCCCCCCCGGTCAAAAGGGCCATCTGAAAAAAGTGTAAAATCCAGAAAGGCAGGACAGGCCATGGAGAACTGGGAGCCTTGTTATGCTGATGGGCGGGATGTAAATTGCCAACAGACACTCGGGAGAAGTGTATGGTGTTTCCTGAAACATCTAAAAAACAAAGCAACAGAGCCTAGGGCACTTCCACTTATGGTCCTATAGCTTAGGGAAATTAAAATCAAAAAGATACAGCCACCCCAATGTTTGGGACGCCTCTGTTTACAAGAACCTCGTTTACCGTACAAGTTCAATATCACAGAAAGTGAAAAATGGATAAAGAACTTGTGGTACTTACGTACAATGCAGTATCACTCAGCAGTGAAATCTATGTCATCAGGCCCGTAGCAGCACAATGAGTGGATTCAGGTACGATGATTCTAACTGAAATAAGTCACACAGAAAAAGAAACATCATAAGATATCAGTAATACACGGAATGTAAACTTGGCTACACAGGAACTGAATTACAGAACAGAACAGGGTCTCAAATTTAGAAAACCAACTTATGCTTGTTTAAGGGGAAAGGTGAGTTGGGGTGCTGCATAAAACCAGAGATTGAAATGAGCACAGATAAAGTTCCTTAAGCCAAATATGGAATAGACAAGAGCTACTCCTTGCTCAACGAAATGGACTCAACACCGCATATTAAACGCCTAAGAATGTACCTGACTCTTAAGTATCTTAAAACCGATGGATTGCTATGTCTCCGAAAGAGAATCAAGCATGTGTACAGGGATATAAACGCAGCAGTGATAGGATTGGAGAGGTTCGGTGAGCAAATGAAGACCCTTTGAAGTCATATTGCATGGTACCCATTCCACGGGTTTCAACTACCCAGGTTTAAGGTATTCTTCCTTCAGCTAAAACATGCATGTGGAACCTAGAGTATGATCAACCATGCGATCGGGAGACGTGTTCAAATATGTCTCAGTTTTCGTACCCTGGTACTCGGGTGCAACATTCCAGACGCTTTACTAACACTCTCCCGACTTGGAGAGTCAGTCCCTTTAACCTCCTGTTTGGCCCAGTTTGCAATTTCTGCGGAAGATGAACAGGAATAGCGAGAACCAATGAGAGACTAGCTGGAGGTGTCTGGACGGGCAAATTTAACTCTCATTTCCCACCAGGAAGAGGAAATAACCAAAGGCTCAGCGTGCCGTGCCGGAACCAGATTAGGGCCTGAAGCCATCCTGCGGTGTTGCGGCCAGCTCACAAGAAAACGAGTTGAAGAAAGGAGCTCAGGGGCACTGTAATTCACAAACCTGCAGAGTTATAAATGACAACTATCGTCCAAAAATATACTGAAGTAAGGCTGCCAAGAGGACTTGAAAGCGGGGCAGAATTGCAGGAAACCGATTTCAGGAGGTAGACTGGAATTGCATTGAAAGCATAGGAAAAGAGGCAGAACGTCCACAATGATGCACTTGGCCAAAAAGGGCGTATGCGTTTTTTCCTGAATATATTCAGGAAAAAACGCATACGCCCTTTTTGGCCAACCAAGCAAGCTTGCAAAGGAAATCTGCACTACAATGAAGTCTCACTTCCCCCCGGTCAAAAGGGCCATCTGAAAAAAGTGTAAAATCCAGAAAGGCAGGACAGGCCATGGAGAACTGGGAGCCTTGTTATGCTGATGGGCGGGATGTAAATTGCCAACAGACACTCGGGAGAAGTGTATGGTGTTTCCTGAAACATCTACAAAACAAAGCAACAGAGCCTAGGGCACTTCCACTTATGGTCCTATAGCTTAGGGAAATTAAAATCAAAAAGATACAGCCACCCCAATGTTTGGGACGCCTCTGTTTACAAGAACCTCGTTTACCGTACAAGTTCAATATCACAGAAAGTGAAAAATGGATAAAGAACTTGTGGTACTTACGTACAATGCAGTATCACTCAGCAGTGAAATCTATGTCATCAGGCCCGTAGCAGCACAATGAGTGGATTCAGGTACGATGATTCTAACTGAAATAAGTCACACAGAAAAAGAAACATCATAAGATATCAGTAATACACGGAATGTAAACTTGGCTACACAGGAACTGAATTACAGAACAGAACAGGGTCTCAAATTTAGAAAACAAACTTATGCTTGTTTAAGGGTAAAGGTGAGTTGGGGTGCTGCATAAAACCAGAGATTGAAATGAGCACAGATAAAGTTCCTTAAGCCAAATATGGAATAGACAAGAGCTACTCCTTGCTCAATGAAATGGACTCAACACCGCATACTAAATGCCTAAGAATGTACCTGACTCTTAATTATCTTAAAACCGATGGATTGCTATGTCTCCGAAAGAGAATCAAGCATGTGTACAGGGACATAAACGCAGCAGTGATAGGATTGGAGAGGTTCGGTGAGCAAATGAAGACCCTTTGAAGTCATATTGCATGGTACCCATTCCACGGGTTTCAACTACCCAGGTTTAAGGTATTCTTCCTTCAGCTAAAACATGCATGTGGAACCTACAGTATGATCAACCATGTGATCGGGAGACGTGTTCAAATATGTCTCAGTTTTCGTACCCTGGTACTCGGGTGCAACATTCCAGACGCTTTACTAACACTCTCCCGACTTGGAGAGTCAGTCCCTTTAACCTCCTGTTTGGCCCAGTTTGCAATTTCTGCGGAAGATGAACAGGAATAGCGAGAACCAATGAGAGACTAGCTGGAGGTGTCTGGACGGGCAAATTTAACTCTCATTTCCCACCAGGAAGAGGAAATAACCAAAGGCTCAGCGTGCCGTGCCGGAACCAGATTAGGGCCTGAAGCCATCCTGCGGTGTTGCGGCCAGCTCACAAGAAAACGAGTTGAAGAAAGGAGCTCAGGGGCACTGTAATTCACAAACCTGCAGAGTTATAAATGACAACTATCGTCCAAAAATATACTGAAGTAAGGCTGCCAAGAGGACTTGAAAGCGGGGCAGAATTGCAGGAAACCGATTTCAGGAGGTAGACTGGAATTGCATTGAAAGCATAGGAAAAGAGGCAGAACGTCCACAATGATGCACTTGGCCAAAAAGGGCGTATGCGTTTTTTCCTGAATATATTCAGGAAAAAACGCATACGCCCTTTTTGGCCAACCAAGCAAGCTTGCAAAGGAAATCTGCACTACAATGAAGTCTCACTTCCCCCCCCCCCGGTCAAAAGGGCCATCTGAAAAAAGTGTAAAATCCAGAAAGGCAGGACAGGCCATGGAGAACTGGGAGCCTTGTTATGCTGATGGGCGGGATGTAAATTGCCAACAGACACTCGGGAGAAGTGTATGGTGTTTCCTGAAACATCTAAAAAACAAAGCAACAGAGCCTAGGGCACTTCCACTTATGGTCCTATAGCTTAGGGAAATTAAAATCAAAAAGATACAGCCACCCCAATGTTTGGGACGCCTCTGTTTACAAGAACCTCGTTTACCGTACAAGTTCAATATCACAGAAAGTGAAAAATGGATAAAGAACTTGTGGTACTTACGTACAATGCAGTATCACTCAGCAGTGAAATCTATGTCATCAGGCCCGTAGCAGCATAATGAGTGGATTCAGGTACGATGATTCTAACTGAAATAAGTCACACAGAAAAAGAAACATCATAAAATATCACTAATACACGGGATGTAAACTTGGCTACACAGGAACTGAATTCCAAAACAGAACTGGGTCTCAAATTTAGAAAACCAACTTATGCTTGCTTAAGGGGAAAGGTGAGTTGGGGTGCTGCATAAAACCAGAGATTGAAATGAGCACAGATAAAGTTCCTTAAGCCAAATATGGAATAGACAAGAGCTACTCCTTGCTCAACGAAATGGACTCAACACCCCATATTAAACGCCTAAGAATGTACCTGACTAGTAAGTATCTGAAAACCTATGGATTGCTGTCGGGAGCCACATAGGAAGTGCCTTTGAGTCTCAGCACGGACGAGACCCTTAGTGTCAGCAAAGCTGGTGCTGTCAGGTATAAATATGGAGAGGCAAAGTTCTCCTCTGCAAAGCTGATGCTGTTGGACATAAAAATGGAAAAGCAAAGCTCTCGTTTGCAAAGCTTCCTGAACACAGGGTTTTCTACACTCCCCCTACCCTGTTGTTCCATGAAGAGCAGCTCCCTCCTGGTGGCTGGTGCCGTGTAATTGGTCTCTCTTGCCCAGTGCTGTAAGCTGGGCCCTCTCTGGAGGAGAAACCTGGGTTCCCGAAGACATGTGATCAGAGCCGGGGCCCTGCCAGTTGGCGAGGGAATCCCAGGGCAGGTGCTGGGCGTGGAGGCCACGGGGGCATAGGCTACCAAGGTGACAGAGAACTGACCTTCTCTGGGGGCGCTGCACCTCGCTCACTCGCACACCTCACATCTCCCTGCTTGGCCCCGGAGGATGGCTGGTTAGCCAGAGACGGGTAAGATTCCTCAGGGAAGGAACAACCTAAGACAGGCACAGTCGCGGAGGGGCCATCAGGAGAGAACTTGGGGGCCAACAGAGGTGGGGCACAGACCCTCACCCCCCCAACTTGTCCCCATGGCTGCTTCGCTTCCCACGCCCAGCTCAGATGGGAACCCAGGTAGCAGATAAGAGACCTGGCCAATGGCAACTGCTCTCCCGCCGCAGCAGGGCTTTGTTTCCCATTTTCTCCGTGGACCACAGCTTTCCTCTGTGTGGAAGCCAAGCTTTGCTCTGTGTGATTCCCCTTGTTTTCCCCTGCCTTTGCCTAAGGTGATTTTTGTAGGATTGTTATTGGTGTTGGGAAAAATGTATAGTTTTAATGCAGGGGTTTAAGAAAAACCCCAATTTAGGGTAAAAACCAAGAGAAGGATTATAGCTACTTTGGCTTATTTAATGATTATATTTGTTGGGGAAATACAATGGTGGGAATATTTCTGCAGTAGCTTTTGATTTTAAAAGAAGAATTGCAAGAGTTATGGCCTCCCAGTGGAGTTATACACATGCTGGGAAATACCTGGGTATGGTGGCAAGGTTTTATGCAACAGTGGGTTTAATCAATGAGTTTATGGTACAATGTCCGTTCCCATGGCCTTCTAGAAGTATAAAAAATAATGTACATTGTTTGGATTATAATGATAGGGTTAGAAAATCTGTGGATGAAATGTTATATTTTTGCTTTTAATTGTTAATAGAATTATTTGCTTAAGTTTATAGCTTGATTGAGCAGAATGTGCAGGTACAAGAACACCTTAATCTTTTGAGAAGAATGAAGAAACCGTAAACAGAGTTCCTGACGTAGATGTGACCAACATGGACCTAACCACAGGAGATGAAAGAGACTCTGGGCGATGGGAAAATTACCTAACCTGTTTTGAGAGACTCTGGGCGATGGGAAAATTATCTAACCTGTTTTAATCAATCTGCTGATGTAAATTACCTTTGTTTTGTGGCCTATGTGGGGGAGTTTTTGGTGTGGGAATGAGGATGTTGAATTTGAAAATGAGATCACTTTATAGTATAAATGCTTTGAAATCACGAAGAATAAATTTGTCAGAGCCTTGCATCCTCTGAAGTGTCTTGTGCTCTGTCCACGCCGACTCCGTCTCCCCTTTGGGTGAAACCTGTTCAGCTGGGGCTGGTCCCCGGCAGATTGCTATGTCTACAAAAGAGAATCAAGCGTGTGTACAGGGGCATAAACGCAGCAGTGATAGGATTGGAGAGGTTCGGTGAGCAAATGAAGACCCTTTGAAGGCATATTGCATGGTACCCATTACACGGGTCTCAACTCTCCAGGTTTAAGGTATTCTTCCTTCAGCTAAAACGTGCACGTGGAACCCAGAGTATGATCCACCGTGTGAACGGGAGACGTGTTCAAATATGTCTCAGTTTTACTCCCCTGGTACTCGGGTGCAACATTCCAGACGCTTTACTAACACTCTCCCGACTTGGAGAGTCAGTCCCTTTAACCTCCTGTTTGGCCCAGTTTGCAATTTCTGCGGAAGATGAACAGGAATAGCGAGAACCAATGAGAGACTAGCTGGAGGTGTCTGGACGGGCAAATTTAACTCTCATTTCCCACCAGGAAGAGGAATTAACCAAAGGCTCAGCGTGCCGTGCCGGAACCAGATTAGGGCCTGAAGCCATCCTGCGGTGTTGCGGCCAGCTCAAAAGAAAGCGAGTTGAAGAAAGGAGCTCAGGGTCACTGTAATTCACAAACATGCAGAGTTATAAATGACAGCTATCGTCCAAAAATATACTGAAGTAAGGCTGCCAAGACGACTTGAAAGCGGGGCAAAATTGCAGGAAACCGATTTCAGGAGGTAGACTGGAATTGCATTGAAAGCATAGGAAAAGAGGCAGAACGTCCACAATGATGCACTTGGCCAAAAAGGGCGTATGCGTTTTTTCCTGAATATATTCAGGAAAAAACGCATACGCCCTTTTTGGCCAACCAAGCAAGCTTGCAAAGGAAATCTGCACTACAATGAAGTCTCACTTCCCCCCGGTCAAAAGGGCCATCTGAAAAAAGTGTAAAATCCAGAAAGGCAGGACAGGCCATGGAGAACTGGGAGCCTTGTTATGCTGATGGGCGGGATGTAAATTGCCAACAGACACTCGGGAGAAGTGTATGGTGTTTCCTGAAACATCTAAAAAACAAAGCAACAGAGCCTAGGGCACTTCCACTTATGGTCCTATAGCTTAGGGAAATTAAATCAAAAAGACACAGCCACCCCAAAGTTTGGGACGCCTCTGTTTACAAGAACCTCGTTTACCGTACAAGTTCAATATCACAGAAAGTGAAAAATAGATAAAGAACTTGTGGTACTTACGTACAATTCAGTATCACTCAGCAATGAAATCTATGTCATCAGGCCCGTAGCAGCATAATGAGTGGATTCAGGTACGATGATTCTAACTGAAATAAGTCACACAGAAAAAGAAACATCATAAGATATCAGTAATACACGGAATGTAAACTTGGCTACACAGGAACTGAATTACAGAACAGAACAGGGTCTCAAATTTAGAAAACCAACTTATGCTTGCTTAAGGGGAAAGGTGAGTTGGGGTGCTGCATAAAACCAGAGATTGAAATGAGCACAGATAAAGTTCCTTAAGCCAAATATGGAATAGACAAGAGCTACTCCTTGCTCAACGAAATGGACTCAACACCGCATATTAAACGCCTAAGAATGTACCTGACTAGAAAGTATCTTAAAACCTATGGATTGCTATCTCTCCAAAAGAGAATCAAGCGTGTGTACAGGGGCATAAACGCAGCAGTGATAGGATTGGAGAGGTTCGGTGAGCAAATGAAGACCCTTTGAAGTCATATTGCATGGTACCCATTCCACGGGTTTCAACTACCCAGGTTTAAGGTATTCTTCCTTTAGCTAAAACATGCATGTGGAACGAAGAGTATGATCAACCGTGTGAACGGGAGACGTGTTCAAATATGTCTCAGTTTTCCTCCCCTGGTACTCGGGTGCAACATTCCAGACGCTTTACTAACACTCTCCCCACTTGGAGAGTCAGCGCCTTTAACCACATGTTTGGCCCAGTTTGCAATTTCTGCGGAAGATGAACAGGAATAGGGAGAACCAATGAGAGACTAGCTGGAGGTGTCTGGACGGGCAAATTTAACTCTCATTTCCCACCAGGAAGAGGAAATAACCAAAGGCTCAGCGTGCCGTGCCGGAACCAGATTAGGGCCTGAAGCCATCCTGCGGTGTTGCGGCCAGCTCACAAGAAAGCGAGTTGAAGAAAGGAGCTCAGGGGCACTGTAATTCACAAACCTGCAGAGTTATAAATGACAGCTATCGTCCAAAAATATACTGAAGTAAGGCTGCCAAGAGGACTTGAAAGCGGGGCAGAATTGCAGGAAACCGATTTCAGGAGGTAGACTGGAATTGCACTGAAAGCATAGGAAAACAGGCAGAACGTCCACAATGATGCACTTGGCCAAAAAGGGCGTATGCGTTTTTTCAGGAAAAAACGCATACGCCCTTTTTGGCCAACCAAGCAAGCTTGCAAAGGAAATGTGCACTACAATGAAGTCTCACTTCCCCCCGGTCAAAAGGGCCATCTGAAAAAAGTGTAAAATCCAGAAAGGCAGGACAGGCCATGGAGAACTGGGAGCCTTGTTATGCTGATGGGCGGGATGTAAATTGCCAACAGACACTCGGGAGAAGTGTATGGTGTTTCCTGAAACATCTAAAAAACAAAGCAACAGAGCCTAGGGCACTTCCACTTATGGTCCTATAGCTTAGGGAAATTAAAATCAAAAAGATACAGCCACCCCGAAGTTTGGAACGGCTCTGTTTACAAGACCCTCGTTTACAGTACAAGTTCAACATTGCAGAAAGTGAAAAATGGATAAAGAAGTTGCGGTATTTACTTACAAAGCAATATCACTCAGCAATGAAATCTATGTCATCAGGCCCTTAGCAGCACAATGAGTTGATTCAGGTATGATGATTCTAACTGAAATAAGTCACACAGAAAAAGAAACATCATAAGATATCAGTAATACATGGAATGTAAACTTGGCTACACAGGAACTGAATTACAGAACAGAACAGGGTCTCAAATTTAGAAAACCAACTTATGCTTGCTTAAGGGGAAAGGTGAGTTGGGGTGCTGCATAAAACCAGAGATTGAAATGAGCACAGATAAAGTTCCTTAAGCCAAATATGGAATAGACAAGAGCTACTCCTTGCTCAACGAAATGGACTCAACACCGCATATTAAACGCCTAAGAATGTACCTGACTAGTAAGTATCTGAAAACCTATGGATTGCTATGTCTCCAAAAGAGAATCAAGCGTGTGTACAGGGGCATAAACGCAGCAGTGATAGGATTGGAGAGGTTCGGTGAGCAAATGAAGACCCTTTGAAGGCATATTGCATGGTACCCATTCCACGGGTTTCAACTACCCAGGTTTAAGGTATTCTGCCTTCAGCTAAAACATGCACGTGGAACCCAGAGTATGATCCACCATGTGAATGGGAGACGTGTTCAAATATGTCTCAGTTTTACTCCCCTGGTACTCGGGTGCAACATTCCAGACGCTTTACTAACACTCTCCCCACTTGGAGAGTCAGCGCCTTTAACCTCCTGTTTGGCCCAGTTTGCAATTTCTGCGGAAGATGAACAGGAATAGGGAGAACCAATGAGAGACTAGCTGGAGGTGTCTGGACGGGCAAATTTAACTCTCATTTCCCACCAGGAAGAGGAACTAACCAAAGGCTCAGAGTGCCGTGCCGGAACCAGATTAGGGCCTGAAGCCATCCGGCGGTGTTGCGGCCAGCTCAAAAGAAAACGAGTTGAAGAAAGGAGCTCAGGGGCACTGTAATTCACAAACCTGCAGAGTTATAAATGACAGCTATCGTCCAAAAATATACTGAAGTAAGGCTGCCAAGAGGACTTGAAAGCGGGGCAGAATTGCAGGAAACCGATTTCAGGAGGTAGACTGGAATTGCATTGAAAGCATAGGAAAAGAGGCAGAACGTCCACAATGATGCACTTGGCCAAAAAGGGCGTATGCGTTTTTTCCTGAATATATTCAGGAAAAAACGCATACGCCCTTTTTGGCCAACCAAACAAGCTTGCAAAGGAAATCTGCACTACAATGAAGTCTCACTTCCCCCCGGTCAAAAGGGCCATCTGAAAAAAGTGTAAAATCCAGAAAGGCAGGACAGGCCATGGAGAAGTGGGAGCCTTGTTATGCTGATGGGCGGGATGTCAATTGCCAACAGACACTCGGGAGAAGTGTATGGTGTTTCCTGAAACATCTAAAAAACAAAGCAACAGAGCCTAGGGCACTTCCACTTATGGTCCTATAGCTTAGGGAAATTAAAATCAAAAAGACACAGCCACCCCGAAGTTTGGAACGGCTCTGTTTACAAGACCCTCGTTTACAGTACAAGTTCAACATTGCAGAAAGTGAAAAATGGATAAAGAAGTTGCGGTATTTACTTACAAAGCAATATCACTCAGCAATGAAATCTATGTCATCAGGCCCTTAGCAGCACAATGAGTGGATTCAGGTATGATGATTCTAACTGAAATAAGTCACACAGAAAAAGAAACATCATAAGATATCAGTAATACATGGAATGTAAACTTGGCTACACAGGAACTGAATTACAGAACAGAACAGGGTCTCAAATTTAGAAAACCAACTTATGCTTGCTTAAGGGGAAAGGTGAGTTGGGGTGCTGCATAAAACCAGAGATTGAAATGAGCACAGATAAAGTTCCTTAAGCCAAATATGGAATAGACAAGAGCTACTCCTTGCTCAACGAAATGGACTCAACACCGCATATTAAACGCCTAAGAATGTACCTGACTAGTAAGTATCTGAAAACCTATGGATTGCTATGTCTCCAAAAGAGAATCAAGCGTGTGTACAGGGGCATAAACGCAGCAGTGATAGGATTGGAGAGGTTCGGTGAGCAAATGAAGACCCTTTGAAGGCATATTGCATGGTACCCATTCCACGGGTTTCAACTACCCAGGTTTAAGGTATTCTGCCTTCAGCTAAAACATGCACGTGGAACCCAGAGTATGATCCACCATGTGAATGGGAGACGTGTTCAAATATGTCTCAGTTTTACTCCCCTGGTACTCGGGTGCAACATTCCAGACGCTTTACTAACACTCTCCCCACTTGGAGAGTCAGCGCCTTTAACCTCCTGTTTGGCCCAGTTTGCAATTTCTGCGGAAGATGAACAGGAATAGGGAGAACCAATGAGAGACTAGCTGGAGGTGTCTGGACGGGCAAATTTAACTCTCATTTCCCACCAGGAAGAGGAACTAACCAAAGGCTCAGAGTGCCGTGCCGGAACCAGATTAGGGCCTGAAGCCATCCGGCGGTGTTGCGGCCAGCTCAAAAGAAAACGAGTTGAAGAAAGGAGCTCAGGGGCACTGTAATTCACAAACCTGCAGAGTTATAAATGACAGCTATCGTCCAAAAATATACTGAAGTAAGGCTGCCAAGAGGACTTGAAAGCGGGGCAGAATTGCAGGAAACCGATTTCAGGAGGTAGACTGGAATTGCATTGAAAGCATAGGAAAAGAGGCAGAACGTCCACAATGATGCACTTGGCCAAAAAGGGCGTATGCGTTTTTTCCTGAATATATTCAGGAAAAAACGCATACGCCCTTTTTGGCCAACCAAACAAGCTTGCAAAGGAAATCTGCACTACAATGAAGTCTCACTTCCCCCCGGTCAAAAGGGCCATCTGAAAAAAGTGTAAAATCCAGAAAGGCAGGACAGGCCATGGAGAACTGGGAGCCTTGTTATGCTGATGGGCGGGATGTCAATTGCCAACAGACACTCGGGAGAAGTGTATGGTGTTTCCTGAAACATCTAAAAAACAAAGCAACAGAGCCTAGGGCACTTCCACTTATGGTCCTATAGCTTAGGGAAATTAAAATCAAAAAGACACAGCCACCCCGAAGTTTGGAACGGCTCTGTTTACAAGAACCTCGTTTACAGTACAAGTTCAACATCGCAGAAAGTGAAAAATGGATAAAGAAGTTGCGGTATTTACTTACAAAGCAATATCACTCAGCAATGAAATCTATGTCATCAGGCCCTTAGCAGCACAATGAGTGGATTCAGGTATGATGATTCTAACTGAAATAAGTCACACAGAAAAAGAAACATCATAAGATATCAGTAATACACGGAATGTAAACTTGGCTACACAGGAACTGAATTACAGAACAGAACAGGGTCTCAAATTTAGAAAACCAACTTATGCTTGCTTAAGGGTAAAGGTGAGTTGGGGTGCTGCATAAAACCAGAGATTGAAATGAGCACAGATAAAGTTCCTTAAGCCAAATATGGAATAGACAAGAGCTACTCCTTGCTCAACGAAATGGACTCAACACCCCATATTAAACGCCTAAGAATGTACCTGACTAGTAAGTATCTTAAAACCTATGGATTGCTATGTCTCCAAAAGAGAATTAAGCGTGTGTACAGAGGCATAAACGCAGCAGTGATAGGATTAGAGAGGTTCGGTGAGCAAATGAAAATCCTTTGAAGTCTTATTGCATGGTACCCATTCCACGGGTTTCAACTACTCAGGTTTAAGGTATTCTTCATTCAGCTAAAACATGCATGTGGAACCTAGAGTATAATCAACCATGTGATCGGGAGACGTGTTCAAATATGTCTCAGTTTTCGTACCTGGTACTCGGGTGCAACATTCCAGATGCTTTACTAACACTCTCCCGACTTGGAGAGTCAGTCCCTTTAACCTCCTGTTTGGCCCAGTTTGCAATTTCTGCGGAACATGAACAGGAATAGCGAGAACCAATGAGAGACTAGGTGGAGGTGTCTGGACGGGCAAATTTAACTCTCATTTCCCACCAGGAAGAGGAATTAACCAAAGGCTCAGCATGCCGTGCCGGAACCAGATTAGGGCCTGAAGCCATCCTGCGGTGTTGCGGCCAGCTCACAAGAAAGCGAGTTGAAGAAAGGAGCTCAGGGGCACTGTAATTCACAAACCTGCAGAGTTATAAATGACAGCTATCGTCCAAAAATATACTGAAGTAAGGCTGCCAAGAGGACTTGAAAGCGGGGCAGAATTGCAGGAAACCGATTTCAGGAGGTAGACTGGAATTGCATTGAAAGCATAGGAAAAGAGGCAGAACGTCCACAATGATGCACTTGGCCAAAAAGGGCGTATGCGTTTTTTCCTGAATATATTCAGGAAAAAACGCATACGCCCTTTTTGGCCAACCAAGCAAGCTTGCAAAGGAAATCTGCACTACAATGAAGTCTCACTTCCCCCCGGTCAAAAGGGCCATCTGAAAAAAGTGTAAAATCCAGAAAGGCAGGACAGGCCATGGAGAACTGGGAGCCTTGTTATGCTGATGGGCGGGATGTAAATTGCCAACAGACACTCGGGAGAAGTGTATGGTGTTTCCTGAAACATCTACAAAACAAAGCAACAGAGCCTAGGGCACTTCCACTTATGGTCCTATAGCTTAGGGAAATTAAAATCAAAAAGACACAGCCACCCCGAAGTTTGGAACGGCTCTGTTTACAAGAACCTCGTTTACAGTACAAGTTCAACATCGCAGAAAGTGAAAAATGGATAAAGAAGTTGCGGTATTTACGTACAAAACAATATCACTCAGCAATGAAATCTATGTCATCAGGCCCTTAGCAGCACAATGAGTGGATTCAGGTATGATGATTCTAACTGAAATAAGTCACACAGAAAAAGAAACATCATAAGATATCAGTAATACATGGAATGTAAACTTGGCTACACAGGAACTGAATTACAGAACAGAACAGGGTCTGAAATTTAGAAAACCAACTTATGCTTGCTTAAGGGGAAAGGTGAGTTGGGGTGCTGCATAAAACCAGAGATTGAAATGAGCACAGATAAAGTTCCTTAAGCCAAATATGGAATAGACAAGAGCTACTCCTTGCTCAACGAAATGGACTCAACACCGCATATTAAACGCCTAAGAATGTACCTGACTAGAAAGTATCTTAAAACCTATGGATTGCTATGTCTCCAAAAGAGAATCAAGCGTGTGTACAGGGGCATAAACGCAGCAGTGATAGGATTGGAGAGGTTCGGTGAGCAAATGAAGACCCTTTGAAGTCATATTGCATTGTACCCATTCCACGGGTCTCAACTCTCCAGGTTTAAGGTATTCTTCCTTCAGCTAAAACATGCATGTGGAACCCAGAGTATGATCAACCATGTGAACGGGAGACGTGTTCAAATATGTCTCAGTTTTCGTACCCTGGTACTCGGGTGCAACATTCCAGACGCTTTACTAACACTCTCCCCACTTGGAGAGTCAGCGCCTTTAACCTCCTGTTTGTCCCAGTTTGCAATTTCTGCGGAAGATGAACAGGAATAGGGAACACCAATGAGAGACTAGCTGGAGGTGTCTGGACGGGCAAATTTAACTCTCATTTCCCACCAGGAAGAGGAAATAACCAAAGGCTCAGCGTGCCGGGCCGGAACCAGATTAGGGCCTGAAGCCATCCTGCGGTGTTGCGGCCAGCTCAAAAGAAAGCTAGTTGAAGAAAGGAGCTCAGGGGCACTGTAATTCACAAACCTGCAGAGTTATAAATGACAGCTATCGTCCAAAAATATACTGAAGTAAGGCTGCCAAGAGGACTTGAAAGCGGGGCAGAATTGCAGGAAACCGATTTCAGGAGGTAGACTGGAATTGCATTGAAAGCATAGGAAAAGAGGCAGAACGTCCACAATGATGCACTTGGCCAAAAAGGGCGTATGCGTTTTTTCCTGAATATATTCAGGAAAAAACGCATACGCCCTTTTTGGCCAACCAAGCAAGCTTGCAAAGGAAATCTGCACTACAATGAAGTTTCACTTCCCCCCGGTCAAAAGGGCCATCTGAAAAAAGTGTAAAATCCAGAAAGGCAGGACAGGCCATGGAGAACTGGGAGCCTTGTTATGCTGATGGGCGGGATGTAAATTGCCAACAGACACTCGGGAGAAGTGTATGGTTTTTCCTGAAACATCTAAAAAACAAAGCAACAGAGCCTAGGGCACTTCCACTTATGGTCCTATAGCTTAGGGAAATTAAAATCAAAAAGACACAGCCACCCCAAAGTTTGGGACGCCTCTTTTTACAAGAACCTCGTTTACAGTACAAGTTCAACATCGCAGAAAGTGAAAAATGGATAAAGAACATGTGGTATTTACTTACAAAGCAATATCACTCAGCAATGAAATCTATGTCATCAGGCCCTTAGCAGCACAATGAGTGGATTCAGGTATGATGATTCTAACTGAAATAAGTCACACAGAAAAAGAAACATCATAAGATATCAGTAATACACGGAAAGTAAACTTGGCTACACAGGAACTGAATTACAGAACAGAACAGGGTCTCAAATTTAGAAAACCAACTTATGCTTGCTTAAGGGGAAAGGTGAGTTGGGGTGCTGCATAAAACCAGAGATTGAAATGAGCACAGATAAAGTTCCTTAAGCCAAATATGGAATAGACAAGAGCTACTCCTTGCTCAACGAAATGGACTCAACACCGCATATTAAACGCCTAAGAATGTACCTGACTAGTAAGTATCTTAAAACCTATGGATTGCTATGTCTCCGAAAGAGAATCAAGCATGTGTACAGGCGCATAAACGCAGCAGTGATAGGATTGGAGAGGTTCGGTGAACAAATGAAGACCCTTTGAAGTCATATTGCATGGTACCCATTCCACGGGTCTCAACTCTCCAGGTTTAAGGTATTCTTCCTTCAGCTAAAACATGCATGTGGAACCCAGAGTATGACCAACCGTGTGAACGGGAGACGTGTTCAAATATGTCTCAGTTTTCGTACCCTGGTACTCGGGTGCAACATTCCAGAGGCTTTACTAACACTCTCCCCACTTGGAGAGTCAGCGCCTTTAACCTCCTGTTTGTCCCAGTTTGCAATTTCTGCGGAAGATGAACAGGAATAGGGAGAACCAATGAGAGACTAGCTGGAGGTGTCTGGACGGGCAAATTTAACTCTCATTTCCCACCAGGAAGAGGAATTAACCAAAGGCTCAGCGTGCCGTGCCGGAACCAGATTAGGGCCTGAAGCCATCCTGCGGTGTTGCGGCCAGCTCACAAGAAAGCGAGTTGAACAAAGGAGCTCAGGGGCACTGTAATTCACAAACCTGCAGAGTTATAAATGACAGCTATCGTCCAAAAATATACTGAAGTAAGGCTGCCAAGAGGACTTGAAAGCGGGGCAGAATTGCAGGAAACCGATTTCAGGAGGTAGACTGGAATTGCATTGAAAGCATAGGAAAAGAGGCAGAACGTCCACAATGATGCACTTGGCCAAAAAGGGCGTATGCGTTTTTTCCTGAATATATTCAGGAAAAAACGCATACGCCCTTTTTGGCCAACCAAGCAAGCTTGCAAAGGAAATCTGCACTACAATGAAGTCTCACTTCCCCCCGGTCAAAAGGGCCATCTGAAAAAAGTGTAAAATCCAGAAAGGCAGGACAGGCCATGGAGAACTGGGAGCCTTGTTATGCTGATGGGCGGGATGTAAATTGCCAACATACACTCGGGAGAAGTGTATGGTTTTTCCTGAAACATCTAAAAAACAAAGCAACAGAGCCTAGGGCACTTCCACTTATGGTCCTATAGCTTAGGGAAATTAAAATCAAAAAGACACAGCCACCCCAAAGTTTGGGACGCCTCTGTTTACAAGAACCTCGTTTACAGTACAAGTTCAACATCGCAGAAAGTGAAAAATGGATAAAGAACATGTGGTATTTACTTACAAAGCAATATCACTCAGCAATGAAATCTATGTCATCAGGCCCTTAGCAGCACAATGAGTGGATTCAGGTATGATGATTCTAACTGAAATAAGTCACACAGAAAAAGAAACATCATAAGATATCAGTAATACACGGAATGTAAACTTGGCTACACAGGAACTGAATTACAGAACAGAACAGGGTCTCAAATTTAGAAAACCAACTTATGCTTGCTTAAGGGGAAAGGTGAGTTGGGGTGCTGCATAAAACCAGAGATTGAAATGAGCACAGATATAGTTCCTTAAGCCAAATATGGACTAGACAAGAGCTACTCCTTGCTCAAAGAAATGGACTCAACACCCCATATTAAACGCCTAAGAATGTACCTGACTAGTAAGTATCTTAAAACCTATGGATTGCTATGTCTCCGAAAGAGAATCAAGCGTGTGTACAGGGGCATAAATGCAGCAGTGATAGGATTGGAGAGGTTCGGTGAGCAAATGAAGACCCTTTGAAGTCATATTGCATGGTACCCATTCCACGGGTCTCAACTCTCCAGGTTTAAGGTATTCTTCCTTCAGCTAAAACATGCATGTGGAACCCAGAGTATGATCAACCATGTGAACGGGAGACGTGTTCAAATATGTCTCAGTTTTCGTACCCTGGTACTCGGGTGCAACATTCCAGACGCTTTACTAACACTCTACACACTTGGAGAGTCAGCGCCTTTAACCTCCTGTTTGTCCCAGTTTGCAATTTCTGCGGAAGATGAACAGGAATAGGGAACACCAATGAGAGACTAGCTGGAGGTGTCTGGACGGGCAAATTTAACTCTCATTTCCCACCAGGAAGAGGAAATAACCAAAGGCTCAGCGTGCCGGGCCGGAACCAGATTAGGGCCTGAAGCCATCCTGCGGTGTTGCGGCCAGCTCAAAAGAAAGCTAGTTGAAGAAAGGAGCTCAGGGGCACTGTAATTCACAAACCTGCAGAGTTATAAATGACAGCTATCGTCCAAAAATATACTGAAGTAAGGCTGCCAAGAGGACTTGAAAGCGGGGCAGAATTGCAGGAAACCGATTTCAGGAGGTAGACTGGAATTGCATTGAAAGCATAGGAAAAGAGGCAGAACGTCCACAATGATGCACTTGGCCAAAAAGGGCGTATGCGTTTTTTCCTGAATATATTCAGGAAAAAACGCATACGCCCTTTTTGGCCAACCAAGCAAGCTTGCAAAGGAAATCTGCACTACAATGAAGTTTCACTTCCCCCCGGTCAAAAGGGCCATCTGAAAAAAGTGTAAAATCCAGAAAGGCAGGACAGGCCATGGAGAACTGGGAGCCTTGTTATGCTGATGGGCGGGATGTAAATTGCCAACAGACACTCGGGAGAAGTGTATGGTGTTTCCTGAAACATCTAAAAAACAAAGCAACAGAGCCTAGGGCACTTCCACTTATGGTCCTATAGCTTAGGGAAATTAAAATCAAAAAGACACAGCCACCCCAAAGTTTGGGACGCCTCTGTTTACAAGAACCTCGTTTACCGTACGAGTTCAATATCACAGAAAGTGAAAAATGGATAAAGAAGTTGTGGTACTTACGTACAATGCAGTATCACTCAGCAATGAAATCTATGTCATCAGGCCCGTAGCAGCACAATGAGTGGATTCAGGTATGATGATTCTAACTGAAATAAGTCACACAGAAAAAGAAACATCATAAGATATCAGTAATACACGGAATGTAAACTTGGCTACAAAGGAACTGAATTACAGAACAGAACAGGGTCTCAAATTTAGAAAACCAACTTTTGCTTGCTTAAGGGTAAAGGTGAGTTGGGGTGCTGCATAAAACCAGAGATTGAAACGAGCACAGATAAAGTTCCTTAAGCCAAATATGGAATAGACAAGAGCTACTCCTTGCTCAACGAAATGGACTCAACACCCCATATTAAACGCCTAAGAATGTACCTGACTAGTAAGTATCTTAAAAGCTATGGATTGCTATGTCTCCAAAAGAGAATCAAGCGTGTGTACAGGGGCATAAACGCAGCAGTGATAGGATTGGAGAGGTTCGGTGAGCAAATGAAGACCCTTTGAAGTCATATTGCATGGTACCCATTCCACGGGTCTCAACTCTCCAGGTTTAAGGTATTCTTCCTTCAGCTAAAACATGCATGTGGAACCTAGAGTATGATCAACCATGTGATCGGGAGACGTGTTCAAATATATCTCAGTTTTCGTACCATGGTACTCGGGTGCAACATTCCAGACGCTTTACTAACACTCTCCTGACTTGGAAAGTCCGTCCCTTTAATCTCCTGTTTGGCCCAGTTTGCAATTTCTGCGGAAGATGAACAGGAATAGCGAGAACCAATGAGAGACTAGCTGGAGGTGTCTGGACGGGCAAATTTAACTCTCATTTCCCACCAGGAAGAGGAAATAACCAAAGGCTCAGCGTGCCGGGCCGGAACCAGATTAGGGCCTGAAGCCATCCTGCGGTGTTGCGGCCAGCTCAAAAGAAAGCTAGTTGAAGAAAGGAGCTCAGGGGCACTGTAATTCACAAACCTGCAGAGTTATAAATGACAGCTATCGTCCAAAAATATACTGAAGTAAGGCTGCCAAGAGGACTTGAAAGCGGGGCAGAATTGCAGGAAACCGATTTCAGGAGGTACACTGGAATTGCATTGAAAGCATAGGAAAAGAGGCAGAACGTCCACAATGATGCACTTGGCCAAAAAGGGCGTATGCGTTTTTTCCTGAATATATTCAGGAAAAAACGCATACGCCCTTTTTGGCCAACCAAACAAGCTTGCAAAGGAAATCTGCACTACAATGAAGTCTCACTTCCCCCCGGTCAAAAGGGCCATCTGAAAAAAGTGTAAAATCCAGAAAGGCAGGACAGGCCATGGAGAACTGGGAGCCTTGTTATGCTGATGGGCGGGATGTCAATTGCCAACAGACACTCGGGAGAAGTGTATGGTGTTTCCTGAAACATCTAAAAAACAAAGCAACAGAGCCTAGGGCACTTCCACTTATGGTCCTATAGCTTAGGGAAATTAAAATCAAAAAGACACAGCCACCCCGAAGTTTGGAACGGCTCTGTTTACAAGAACCTCGTTTACAGTACAAGTTCAACATCGCAGAAAGTGAAAAATGGATAAAGAAGTTGCGGTATTTACTTACAAAGCAATATCACTCAGCAATGAAATCTATGTCATCAGGCCCTTAGCAGCACAATGAGTGGATTCAGGTATGATGATTCTAACTGAAATAAGTCACACAGAAAAAGAAACATCATAAGATATCAGTAATACACGGAATGTAAACTTGGCTACACAGGAACTGAATTACAGAACAGAACAGGGTCTCAAATTTAGAAAACCAACTTATGCTTGCTTAAGGGTAAAGGTGAGTTGGGGTGCTGCATAAAACCAGAGATTGAAATGAGCACAGATAAAGTTCCTTAAGCCAAATATGGAATAGACAAGAGCTACTCCTTGCTCAACGAAATGGACTCAACACCCCATATTAAACGCCTAAGAATGTACCTGACTAGTAAGTATCTTAAAACCTATGGATTGCTATGTCTCCAAAAGAGAATTAAGCGTGTGTACAGAGGCATAAACGCAGCAGTGATAGGATTAGAGAGGTTCGGTGAGCAAATGAAAATCCTTTGAAGTCTTATTGCATGGTACCCATTCCACGGGTTTCAACTACTCAGGTTTAAGGTATTCTTCATTCAGCTAAAACATGCATGTGGAACCTAGAGTATAATCAACCATGTGATCGGGAGACGTGTTCAAATATGTCTCAGTTTTCGTACCTGGTACTCGGGTGCAACATTCCAGATGCTTTACTAACACTCTCCCGACTTGGAGAGTCAGTCCCTTTAACCTCCTGTTTGGCCCAGTTTGCAATTTCTGCGGAACATGAACAGGAATAGCGAGAACCAATGAGAGACTAGGTGGAGGTGTCTGGACGGGCAAATTTAACTCTCATTTCCCACCAGGAAGAGGAATTAACCAAAGGCTCAGCATGCCGTGCCGGAACCAGATTAGGGCCTGAAGCCATCCTGCGGTGTTGCGGCCAGCTCACAAGAAAGCGAGTTGAAGAAAGGAGCTCAGGGGCACTGTAATTCACAAACCTGCAGAGTTATAAATGACAGCTATCGTCCAAAAATATACTGAAGTAAGGCTGCCAAGAGGACTTGAAAGCGGGGCAGAATTGCAGGAAACCGATTTCAGGAGGTAGACTGGAATTGCATTGAAAGCATAGGAAAAGAGGCAGAACGTCCACAATGATGCACTTGGCCAAAAAGGGCGTATGCGTTTTTTCCTGAATATATTCAGGAAAAAACGCATACGCCCTTTTTGGCCAACCAAGCAAGCTTGCAAAGGAAATCTGCACTACAATGAAGTCTCACTTCCCCCCGGTCAAAAGGGCCATCTGAAAAAAGTGTAAAATCCAGAAAGGCAGGACAGGCCATGGAGAACTGGGAGCCTTGTTATGCTGATGGGCGGGATGTAAATTGCCAACAGACACTCGGGAGAAGTGTATGGTGTTTCCTGAAACATCTACAAAACAAAGCAACAGAGCCTAGGGCACTTCCACTTATGGTCCTATAGCTTAGGGAAATTAAAATCAAAAAGACACAGCCACCCCGAAGTTTGGAACGGCTCTGTTTACAAGAACCTCGTTTACAGTACAAGTTCAACATCGCAGAAAGTGAAAAATGGATAAAGAAGTTGCGGTATTTACGTACAAAACAATATCACTCAGCAATGAAATCTATGTCATCAGGCCCTTAGCAGCACAATGAGTGGATTCAGGTATGATGATTCTAACTGAAATAAGTCACACAGAAAAAGAAACATCATAAGATATCAGTAATACATGGAATGTAAACTTGGCTACACAGGAACTGAATTACAGAACAGAACAGGGTCTGAAATTTAGAAAACCAACTTATGCTTGCTTAAGGGGAAAGGTGAGTTGGGGTGCTGCATAAAACCAGAGATTGAAATGAGCACAGATAAAGTTCCTTAAGCCAAATATGGAATAGACAAGAGCTACTCCTTGCTCAACGAAATGGACTCAACACCGCATATTAAACGCCTAAGAATGTACCTGACTAGAAAGTATCTTAAAACCTATGGATTGCTATGTCTCCAAAAGAGAATCAAGCGTGTGTACAGGGGCATAAACGCAGCAGTGATAGGATTGGAGAGGTTCGGTGAGCAAATGAAGACCCTTTGAAGTCATATTGCATTGTACCCATTCCACGGGTCTCAACTCTCCAGGTTTAAGGTATTCTTCCTTCAGCTAAAACATGCATGTGGAACCCAGAGTATGATCAACCATGTGAACGGGAGACGTGTTCAAATATGTCTCAGTTTTCGTACCCTGGTACTCGGGTGCAACATTCCAGACGCTTTACTAACACTCTCCCCACTTGGAGAGTCAGCGCCTTTAACCTCCTGTTTGTCCCAGTTTGCAATTTCTGCGGAAGATGAACAGGAATAGGGAACACCAATGAGAGACTAGCTGGAGGTGTCTGGACGGGCAAATTTAACTCTCATTTCCCACCAGGAAGAGGAAATAACCAAAGGCTCAGCGTGCCGGGCCGGAACCAGATTAGGGCCTGAAGCCATCCTGCGGTGTTGCGGCCAGCTCAAAAGAAAGCTAGTTGAAGAAAGGAGCTCAGGGGCACTGTAATTCACAAACCTGCAGAGTTATAAATGACAGCTATCGTCCAAAAATATACTGAAGTAAGGCTGCCAAGAGGACTTGAAAGCGGGGCAGAATTGCAGGAAACCGATTTCAGGAGGTAGACTGGAATTGCATTGAAAGCATAGGAAAAGAGGCAGAACGTCCACAATGATGCACTTGGCCAAAAAGGGCGTATGCGTTTTTTCCTGAATATATTCAGGAAAAAACGCATACGCCCTTTTTGGCCAACCAAGCAAGCTTGCAAAGGAAATCTGCACTACAATGAAGTTTCACTTCCCCCCGGTCAAAAGGGCCATCTGAAAAAAGTGTAAAATCCAGAAAGGCAGGACAGGCCATGGAGAACTGGGAGCCTTGTTATGCTGATGGGCGGGATGTAAATTGCCAACAGACACTCGGGAGAAGTGTATGGTTTTTCCTGAAACATCTAAAAAACAAAGCAACAGAGCCTAGGGCACTTCCACTTATGGTCCTATAGCTTAGGGAAATTAAAATCAAAAAGACACAGCCACCCCAAAGTTTGGGACGCCTCTTTTTACAAGAACCTCGTTTACAGTACAAGTTCAACATCGCAGAAAGTGAAAAATGGATAAAGAACATGTGGTATTTACTTACAAAGCAATATCACTCAGCAATGAAATCTATGTCATCAGGCCCTTAGCAGCACAATGAGTGGATTCAGGTATGATGATTCTAACTGAAATAAGTCACACAGAAAAAGAAACATCATAAGATATCAGTAATACACGGAAAGTAAACTTGGCTACACAGGAACTGAATTACAGAACAGAACAGGGTCTCAAATTTAGAAAACCAACTTATGCTTGCTTAAGGGGAAAGGTGAGTTGGGGTGCTGCATAAAACCAGAGATTGAAATGAGCACAGATAAAGTTCCTTAAGCCAAATATGGAATAGACAAGAGCTACTCCTTGCTCAACGAAATGGACTCAACACCGCATATTAAACGCCTAAGAATGTACCTGACTAGTAAGTATCTTAAAACCTATGGATTGCTATGTCTCCGAAAGAGAATCAAGCATGTGTACAGGCGCATAAACGCAGCAGTGATAGGATTGGAGAGGTTCGGTGAACAAATGAAGACCCTTTGAAGTCATATTGCATGGTACCCATTCCACGGGTCTCAACTCTCCAGGTTTAAGGTATTCTTCCTTCAGCTAAAACATGCATGTGGAACCCAGAGTATGACCAACCGTGTGAACGGGAGACGTGTTCAAATATGTCTCAGTTTTCGTACCCTGGTACTCGGGTGCAACATTCCAGAGGCTTTACTAACACTCTCCCCACTTGGAGAGTCAGCGCCTTTAACCTCCTGTTTGTCCCAGTTTGCAATTTCTGCGGAAGATGAACAGGAATAGGGAGAACCAATGAGAGACTAGCTGGAGGTGTCTGGACGGGCAAATTTAACTCTCATTTCCCACCAGGAAGAGGAATTAACCAAAGGCTCAGCGTGCCGTGCCGGAACCAGATTAGGGCCTGAAGCCATCCTGCGGTGTTGCGGCCAGCTCACAAGAAAGCGAGTTGAACAAAGGAGCTCAGGGGCACTGTAATTCACAAACCTGCAGAGTTATAAATGACAGCTATCGTCCAAAAATATACTGAAGTAAGGCTGCCAAGAGGACTTGAAAGCGGGGCAGAATTGCAGGAAACCGATTTCAGGAGGTAGACTGGAATTGCATTGAAAGCATAGGAAAAGAGGCAGAACGTCCACAATGATGCACTTGGCCAAAAAGGGCGTATGCGTTTTTTCCTGAATATATTCAGGAAAAAACGCATACGCCCTTTTTGGCCAACCAAGCAAGCTTGCAAAGGAAATCTGCACTACAATGAAGTCTCACTTCCCCCCGGTCAAAAGGGCCATCTGAAAAAAGTGTAAAATCCAGAAAGGCAGGACAGGCCATGGAGAACTGGGAGCCTTGTTATGCTGATGGGCGGGATGTAAATTGCCAACATACACTCGGGAGAAGTGTATGGTTTTTCCTGAAACATCTAAAAAACAAAGCAACAGAGCCTAGGGCACTTCCACTTATGGTCCTATAGCTTAGGGAAATTAAAATCAAAAAGACACAGCCACCCCAAAGTTTGGGACGCCTCTGTTTACAAGAACCTCGTTTACAGTACAAGTTCAACATCGCAGAAAGTGAAAAATGGATAAAGAACATGTGGTATTTACTTACAAAGCAATATCACTCAGCAATGAAATCTATGTCATCAGGCCCTTAGCAGCACAATGAGTGGATTCAGGTATGATGATTCTAACTGAAATAAGTCACACAGAAAAAGAAACATCATAAGATATCAGTAATACACGGAATGTAAACTTGGCTACACAGGAACTGAATTACAGAACAGAACAGGGTCTCAAATTTAGAAAACCAACTTATGCTTGCTTAAGGGGAAAGGTGAGTTGGGGTGCTGCATAAAACCAGAGATTGAAATGAGCACAGATATAGTTCCTTAAGCCAAATATGGACTAGACAAGAGCTACTCCTTGCTCAACGAAATGGACTCAACACCCCATATTAAACGCCTAAGAATGTACCTGACTAGTAAGTATCTTAAAACCTATGGATTGCTATGTCTCCGAAAGAGAATCAAGCGTGTGTACAGGGGCATAAATGCAGCAGTGATAGGATTGGAGAGGTTCGGTGAGCAAATGAAGACCCTTTGAAGTCATATTGCATGGTACCCATTCCACGGGTCTCAACTCTCCAGGTTTAAGGTATTCTTCCTTCAGCTAAAACATGCATGTGGAACCCAGAGTATGATCAACCATGTGAACGGGAGACGTGTTCAAATATGTCTCAGTTTTCGTACCCTGGTACTCGGGTGCAACATTCCAGACGCTTTACTAACACTCTACACACTTGGAGAGTCAGCGCCTTTAACCTCCTGTTTGTCCCAGTTTGCAATTTCTGCGGAAGATGAACAGGAATAGGGAACACCAATGAGAGACTAGCTGGAGGTGTCTGGACGGGCAAATTTAACTCTCATTTCCCACCAGGAAGAGGAAATAACCAAAGGCTCAGCGTGCCGGGCCGGAACCAGATTAGGGCCTGAAGCCATCCTGCGGTGTTGCGGCCAGCTCAAAAGAAAGCTAGTTGAAGAAAGGAGCTCAGGGGCACTGTAATTCACAAACCTGCAGAGTTATAAATGACAGCTATCGTCCAAAAATATACTGAAGTAAGGCTGCCAAGAGGACTTGAAAGCGGGGCAGAATTGCAGGAAACCGATTTCAGGAGGTAGACTGGAATTGCATTGAAAGCATAGGAAAAGAGGCAGAACGTCCACAATGATGCACTTGGCCAAAAAGGGCGTATGCGTTTTTTCCTGAATATATTCAGGAAAAAACGCATACGCCCTTTTTGGCCAACCAAGCAAGCTTGCAAAGGAAATCTGCACTACAATGAAGTTTCACTTCCCCCCGGTCAAAAGGGCCATCTGAAAAAAGTGTAAAATCCAGAAAGGCAGGACAGGCCATGGAGAACTGGGAGCCTTGTTATGCTGATGGGCGGGATGTAAATTGCCAACAGACACTCGGGAGAAGTGTATGGTGTTTCCTGAAACATCTAAAAAACAAAGCAACAGAGCCTAGGGCACTTCCACTTATGGTCCTATAGCTTAGGGAAATTAAAATCAAAAAGACACAGCCACCCCAAAGTTTGGGACGCCTCTGTTTACAAGAACCTCGTTTACCGTACGAGTTCAATATCACAGAAAGTGAAAAATGGATAAAGAAGTTGTGGTACTTACGTACAATGCAGTATCACTCAGCAATGAAATCTATGTCATCAGGCCCGTAGCAGCACAATGAGTGGATTCAGGTATGATGATTCTAACTGAAATAAGTCACACAGAAAAAGAAACATCATAAGATATCAGTAATACACGGAATGTAAACTTGGCTACAAAGGAACTGAATTACAGAACAGAACAGGGTCTCAAATTTAGAAAACCAACTTTTGCTTGCTTAAGGGTAAAGGTGAGTTGGGGTGCTGCATAAAACCAGAGATTGAAACGAGCACAGATAAAGTTCCTTAAGCCAAATATGGAATAGACAAGAGCTACTCCTTGCTCAACGAAATGGACTCAACACCCCATATTAAACGCCTAAGAATGTACCTGACTAGTAAGTATCTTAAAAGCTATGGATTGCTATGTCTCCAAAAGAGAATCAAGCGTGTGTACAGGGGCATAAACGCAGCAGTGATAGGATTGGAGAGGTTCGGTGAGCAAATGAAGACCCTTTGAAGTCATATTGCATGGTACCCATTCCACGGGTCTCAACTCTCCAGGTTTAAGGTATTCTTCCTTCAGCTAAAACATGCATGTGGAACCTAGAGTATGATCAACCATGTGATCGGGAGACGTGTTCAAATATATCTCAGTTTTCGTACCATGGTACTCGGGTGCAACATTCCAGACGCTTTACTAACACTCTCCTGACTTGGAAAGTCCGTCCCTTTAATCTCCTGTTTGGCCCAGTTTGCAATTTCTGCGGAAGATGAACAGGAATAGCGAGAACCAATGAGAGACTAGCTGGAGGTGTCTGGACGGGCAAATTTAACTCTCATTTCCCACCAGGAAGAGGAATTAACCAAAGGCTCAGCGTGCCGTGCCGGAACCAGATTAGGGCCTGAAGCCATCCTGCGGTGTTGCGGCCAGCTCAAAAGAAAGCGAGTTGAAGAAAGGAGCTCAGGGGCACTGTAATTCACAAACCTGCAGAGTTATAAATGACAGCTATCGTCCAAAAATATACTGAAGTAAGGCTGCCAAGAGGACTTGAAAGCGGGGCAGAATTGCAGGAAACCGATTTCAGGAGGTAGACTGGAATTGCATTGAAAGCATAGGAAAAGAGGCAGAACGTCCACAATGATGCACTTGGCCAAAAAGGGCGTATGCGTTTTTTCCTGAATATATTCAGGAAAAAACGCATACGCCCTTTTTGGCCAACCAAGCAAGCTTGCAAAGGAAATCTGCACTACAATGAAGTCTCACTTCCCCCCGGTCAAAAGGGCCATCTGAAAAAAGTGTAAAATCCAGAAAGGCAGGACAGGCCATGGAGAACTGGGAGCCTTGTTATGCTGATGGGCGGGATGTAAATTGCCAACAGACACTCGGGAGAAGTGTATGGTGTTTCCTGAAACATCTAAAAAACAAAGCAACAGAGCCTAGGGCACTTCCACTTATGGTCCTATAGCTTAGGGAAATTAAAATCAAAAAGACACAGCCACCCCAAAGTTTGGGACGCCTCTGTTTACAAGAACCTCATTTACCGTACAAGTTCAATATCACAGAAAGTGAAAAATGGATAAAGAACTTGTGGTACTTACGTACAATGCAGTATCACTCAGCAATGAAATCTATGTCATCAGGCCCGTAGCAGCATAATGAGTGGATTCAGGTACGATGATTCTCACTGAAATAAGTCACACAGAAAAAGAAACATCATAAGATATCACTAATACACGGAATGTAAACTTGGCTACACAGGAACTGAATTCCAAAACAGAACAGGGTCTCAAATTTAGAAAACCAACTTATGCTTGCTTAAGGGGAAAGGTGAGTTGGGGTGCTGCATAAAACCAGAGATTGAAATGAGCACAGATAAAGTTCCTTAAGCCAAATATGGACTAGACAAGAGCTACTCCTTGCTCAACGAAATGGACTCAACACCCCATATTAAACGCCTAAGAATGTACCTGACTAGTAAGTATCTTAAAACCTATGGATTGCTATGTCTCCAAAAGAGAATCAAGCGTGTGTACAGGGGCATAAACGCAGCAGTGATAGGATTGGAGAGGTTTGGTGAGCAAATGAAGACCCTTTGAAGTCATATTGCATGGTACCCATTCCACGGGTCTCAACTCTCCAGGTTTAAGGTATTCTTCCTTCAGCTAAAACATGCATGTGGAACCCAGAGTATGATCAACCATGTGAACGGGAGACGTGTTCAAATATGTCTCAGTTTTCCTCCCCTGGTACTCGGGTGCAACATTCCAGACGCTTTACTAACACTCTCCCCACTTGGAGAGTCAGCGCCTTTAACCTCCTGTTTGGCCCAGTTTGCAATTTCTGCGGAAGATGAACAGGAATAGGGAACACCAATGAGAGACTAGCTGGAGGTGTCTGGACGGGCAAATTTAACTCTCATTTCCCACCAGGAAGAGGAAATAACCAAAGGCTCAGCGTGCCGGGCCGGAACCATATTAGGGCCTGAAGCCATCCTGCGGTGTTGCGGCCAGCTCAAAAGAAAGCGAGTTGAAGAAAGGAGCTCAGGGGCACTGTAATTCACAAACCTGCAGAGTTATAAATGACAGCTATCGTCCAAAAATATACTGAAGTAAGGCTGCCAAGAGGACTCGAAAGCGGGGCAGAATTGCAGGAAACCGATTTCAGGAGGTAGACTGGAATTGCATTGAAAGCATAGGAAAAGAGGCAGAACGTCCACAATGATGCACTTGGCCAAAAAGGGCGTATGCGTTTTTTCCTGAATATATTCAGGAAAAAACGCATACGCCCTTTTTGGCCAACCAAGCAAGCTTGCAAAGGAAATCTGCACTACAATGAAGTCTCACTTCCCCCCGGTCAAAAGGGCCATCTGAAAAAAGTGTAAAATCCAGAAAGGCAGGACAGGCCATGGAGAACTGGGAGCCTTGTTATGCTGATGGGCGGGATGTAAATTGCCAACAGACACTCGGGAGAAGTGTATGGTGTTTCCTGAAACATCTAAAAAACAAAGCAACAGAGCCTAGGGCACTTCCACTTATGGTCCTATAGCTTAGGGAAATTAAAATCAAAAAGACACAGCCACCCCAAAGTTTGGGACGCCTCTGTTTACAAGAACCTCGTTTACCGTACAAGTTCAATATCACAGAAAGTGAAAAATGGATAAAGAACTTGTGGTACTTATGTACAATGCAGTATCACTCAGCAAAGAAATCTATGTCATCAGGCCCGTAGCAGCATAATGAGTGGATTCAGGTACGATGATTCTCACTGAAATAAGTCACACAGAAAAAGAAACATCATAAGATATCACTAATACACGGAATGTAAACTTGGCTACACAGGAACTGAATTCCAAAACAGAACAGGGTCTCAAATTTAGAAAACCAACTTATGCTTGCTTAAGGGGAAAGGTGAGTTGGGGTGCTGCATAAAACCAGAGATTGAAATGAGCACAGATAAAGTTCCTTAAGCCAAATATGGACTAGACAAGAGCTACTCCTTGCTCAACGAAATGGACTCAACACCCCATATTAAACGCCTAATAATGTACCTGACTAGTAAGTATCTTAAAACCTATGGATTGCTATGTCTCCAAAAGAGAATCAAGCGTGTGTACAGGGGCATAAACGCAGCAGTGATAGGATTGGAGAGGTTCGGTGAGCAAATGAAGACCCTTTGAAGTCATATTGCATGGTACCCATTCCACGGGTTTCAACTACCCAGGTTTAAGGTATTCTTCCTTCAGCTAAAACATGCATGTGGAACCCAGAGTATGATCAACCATGTGATCGGGAGACGTGTTCAAATATGTCTCAGTTTTCGTACCCTGGTACTCGGGTGCAACATTCCAGACGCTTTACTAACACTCTCCTGACTTGGAGAGTCCGTCCCTTTAATCTCCTGTTTGGCCCAGTTTGCAATTTCTGCGGAAGATGAACAGGAAGAGCGAGAACCAATGAGAGACTAGCTGGAGGTGTCTGGACGGGCAAATTTAACTCTCATTTCCCACCAGAAAGAGGAATTAACCAAAGGCTCAGCGTGCCGTGCCGGAACCAGATTAGGGCCTGAAGCCATCCTGCGGTGTTGCGGCCAGCTCAAAAGAAAGCGAGTTGAAGAAAGGAGCTCAGGGGCACTGTAATTCACAAACCTGCAGAGTTATAAATGACAGCTATCGTCCAAAAATATACTGAAGTAAGGCTGCCAAGAGGACTTGAAAGCGGGGCAGAATTGCAGGAAACCGATTTCAGGAGGTAGACTGGAATTGCATTGAAAGCATAGGAAAAGAGGCAGAACGTCCACAATGATGCACTTGGCCAAAAAGGGCGTATGCGTTTTTTCCTGAATATATTCAGGAAAAAACGCATACGCCCTTTTTGGCCAACCAAGCAAGCTTGCAAAGGAAATCTGCACTACAATGAAGTCTCACTTCCCCCCGGTCAAAAGGGCCATCTGAAAAAAGTGTAAAATCCAGAAAGGCAGGACAGGCCATGGAGAACTGGGAGCCTTGTTATGCTGATGGGCGGGATGTAAATTGCCAACAGACACTCGGGAGAAGTGCATGGTGTTTCCTGAAACATCTAAAAAACAAAGCAACAGAGCCTAGGGCACTTCCACTTATGGTCCTATAGCTTAGGGAAATTAAAATCAAAAAGACACAGCCACCCCAAAGTTTGGGACGCCTCTGTTTACAAGAACCTCGTTTACCGTACAAGTTCAATATCACAGAAAGTGAAAAATGGATAAAGAACTTGTGGTACTTACGTACAATGCAGTATCACTCAGCAATGAAATCTATGTCATCAGGCCCGTAGCAGCATAATGAGTGGATTCAGGTACGATGATTCTCACTGAAATAAGTCACACAGAAAAAGAAACATCATAAGATATCACTAATACACGGAATGTAAACTTGGCTACACAGGAACTGAATTCCAAAACAGAACAGGGTCTCAAATTTAGAAAACCAACTTATGCTTGCTTAAGGGGAAAGGTGAGTTGGGGTGCTGCATAAAACCAGAGATTGAAATGAGCACAGATAAAGTTCCTTAAGCCAAATATGGACTAGACAAGAGCTACTCCTTGCTCAACGAAATGGACTCAACACCCCATATTAAACGCCTAAGAATGTACCTGACTAGTAAGTATCTTAAAACCTATGGATTGCTATGTCTCCAAAAGAGAATCAAGCGTGTGTACAGGGGCATAAACGCAGCAGTGATAGGATTGGAGAGGTTCGGTGAGCAAATGAAGACCCTTTGAAGTCATATTGCATGGTACCCATTCCACGGGTCTCAACTCTCCAGGTTTAAGGTATTCTTCCTTCAGCTAAAACATGCATGTGGAACCTAGAGTATGATCAACCATGTGATCGGGAGACGTGTTCAAATATGTCTCAGTTTTCGTACCCTGGTACTCGGGTGCAACATTCCAGACGCTTTACTAACACTCTCCTGACTTGGAGAGTCCGTCCCTTTAATCTCCTGTTTGGCCCAGTTTGCAATTTCTGCGGAAGATGAACAGGAATAGCGAGAACCAATGAGTGACTAGCTGGAGGTGTCTGGACGGGCAAATTTAACTCTCATTTCCCACCAGAAAGAGGAATTAACCAAAGGCTCAGCGTGCCGTGCCGGAACCAGATTAGGGCCTGAAGCCATCCTGCGGTGTTGCGGCCAGCTCAAAAGAAAGCGAGTTGAAGAAAGGAGCTCAGGGGCACTGTAATTCACAAACCTGCAGAGTTATAAATGACAGCTATCGTCCAAAAATATACTGAAGTAAGGCTGCCAAGAGGACTTGAAAGCGGGGCAGAATTGCAGGAAACCGATTTCAGGAGGTAGACTGGAATTGCATTGAAAGCATAGGAAAAGAGGCAGAACGTCCACAATGATGCACTTGGCCAAAAAGGGCGTATGCGTTTTTTCCTGAATATATTCAGGAAAAAACGCATACGCCCTTTTTGGCCAACCAAGCAAGCTTGCAAAGGGAATCTGCACTACAATGAAGTCTCACTTCCCCCCGGTCAAAAGGGCCATCTGAAAAAAGTGTAAAATCCAGAAAGGCAGGACAGGCCATGGAGAACTGGGAGCCTTGTTATGCTGATGGGCGGGATGTAAATTGCCAACAGACACTAGGGAGAAGTGTATGGTGTTTCCTGAAACATCTAAAAAACAAAGCAACAGAGCCTAGGGCACTTCCACTTATGGTCCTATAGCTTAGGGAAATTAAAATCAAAAAGACACAGCCACCCCAAAGTTTGGGACGCCTCTGTTTACAAGAACCTCGTTTACCGTACAAGTTCAATATCACAGAAAGTGAAAAATGGATAAAGAACTTGTGGTACTTACGTACAATGCAGTATCACTCAGCAATGAAATCTATGTCATCAGGCCCGTAGCAGCATAATGAGTGGATTCAGGTACGATGATTCTCACTGAAATAAGTCACACAGAAAAAGAAACATCATAAGATATCACTAATACACGGAATGTAAACTTGGCTACACAGGAACTGAATTCCAAAACAGAACAGGGTCTCAAATTTAGAAAACCAACTTATGCTTGCTTAAGGGGAAAGGTGAGTTGGGGTGCTGCATAAAACCAGAGATTGAAATGAGCACAGATAAAGTTCCTTAAGCCAAATATGGACTAGACAAGAGCTACTCCTTGCTCAACGAAATGGACTCAACACCCCATATTAAACGCCTAAGAATGTACCTGACTAGTAAGTATCTTAAAACCTATGGATTGCTATGTCTCCAAAAGAGAATCAAGCGTGTGTACAGGGGCATAAACGCAGCAGTGATAGGATTGGAGAGGTTCGGTGAGCAAATGAAGACCCTTTGAAGTCATATTGCATGGTACCCATTCCACGGGTCTCAACTCTCCAGGTTTAAGGTATTCTTCCTTCAGCTAAAACATGCATGTGGAACCTAGAGTATGATCAACCATGTGATCGGGAGACGTGTTCAAATATATCTCAGTTTTCGTACCCTGGTACTCGGGTGCAACATTCCAGACGCTTTACTAACACTCTCCTGACTTGGAGAGTCCGTCCCTTTAATCTCCTGTTTGGCCCAGTTTGCAATTTCTGCGGAAGATGAACAGGAAATGCGAGAACCAACCAATGAGAGACTAGCTGGAGGTGTCTGGACGGGCAAATTTAACTCTCATTTCCCACCAGAAAGAGGAATTAACCAAAGGCTCAGCGTGCCGTGCCGGAACCAGATTAGGGCCTGAAGCCATCCTGCGGTGTTGCGGCCAGCTCAAAAGAAAGCGAGTTGAAGAAAGGAGCTCAGGGGCACTGTAATTCACAAACCTGCAGAGTTATAAATGACAGCTATCGTCCAAAAATATACTGAAGTAAGGCTGCCAAGAGGACTTGAAAGCGGGGCAGAATTGCAGGAAACCGATTTCAGGAGGTAGACTGGAATTGCATTGAAAGCATAGGAAAAGAGGCAGAACGTCCACAATGATGCACTTGGCCAAAAAGGGCGTATGCGTTTTTTCCTGAATATATTCAGGAAAAAACGCATACGCCCTTTTTGGCCAACCAAGCAAGCTTGCAAAGGAAATCTGCACTACAATGAAGTCTCACTTCCCCCCGGTCAAAAGGGCCATCTGAAAAAAGTGTAAAATCCAGAAAGGCAGGACAGGCCATGGAGAACTGGGAGCCTTGTTATGCTGATGGGCGGGATGTAAATTGCCAACAGACACTCGGGAGAAGTGTATGGTGTTTCCTGAAACATCTAAAAAACAAAGCAACAGAGCCTAGGGCACTTCCACTTATGGTCCTATAGCTTAGGGAAATTAAAATCAAAAAGACACAGCCACCCCAAAGTTTGGGACGCCTCTGTTTACAAGAACCTCGTTTACCGTACAAGTTCAATATCACAGAAAGTGAAAAATGGATAAAGAACTTGTGGTACTTACGTACAATGCAGTATCACTCAGCAATGAAATCTATGTCATCAGGCCCGTAGCAGCATAATGAGTGGATTCAGGTACGATGATTCTCACTGAAATAAGTCACACAGAAAAAGAAACATCATAAGATATCACTAATACACGGAATGTAAACTTGGCTACACAGGAACTGAATTCCAAAACAGAACAGGGTCTCAAATTTAGAAAACCAACTTATGCTTGCTTAAGGGGAAAGGTGAGTTGGGGTGCTGCATAAAACCAGAGATTGAAATGAGCACAGATAAAGTTCCTTAAGCCAAATATGGACTAGACAAGAGCTACTCCTTGCTCAACGAAATGGACTCAACACCCCATATTAAACGCCTAAGAATGTACCTGACTAGTAAGTATCTTAAAACCTATGGATTGCTATGTCTCCAAAAGAGAATCAAGCGTGTGTACAGGGGCATAAACGCAGCAGTGATAGGATTGGAGAGGTTCGGTGAGCAAATGAAGACCCTTTGAAGTCATATTGCATGGTACCCATTCCACGGGTCTCAACTCTCCAGGTTTAAGGTATTCTTCCTTCAGCTAAAACATGCATGTGGAACCTAGAGTATGATCAACCATGTGATCGGGAGACGTGTTCAAATATGTCTCAGTTTTCGTACCCTGGTACTCGGGTGCAACATTCCAGACGCTTTACTAACACTCTCCTGACTTGGAGAGTCCGTCCCTTTAATCTCCTGTTTGGCCCAGTTTGCAATTTCTGCGGAAGATGAACAGGAATAGCGAGAACCAATGAGTGACTAGCTGGAGGTGTCTGGACGGGCAAATTTAACTCTCATTTCCCACCAGAAAGAGGAATTAACCAAAGGCTCAGCGTGCCGTGCCGGAACCAGATTAGGGCCTGAAGCCATCCTGCGGTGTTGCGGCCAGCTCAAAAGAAAGCGAGTTGAAGAAAGGAGCTCAGGGGCACTGTAATTCACAAACCTGCAGAGTTATAAATGACAGCTATCGTCCAAAAATATACTGAAGTAAGGCTGCCAAGAGGACTTGAAAGCGGGGCAGAATTGCAGGAAACCGATTTCAGGAGGTAGACTGGAATTGCATTGAAAGCATAGGAAAAGAGGCAGAACGTCCACAATGATGCACTTGGCCAAAAAGGGCGTATGCGTTTTTTCCTGAATATATTCAGGAAAAAACGCATACGCCCTTTTTGGCCAACCAAGCAAGCTTGCAAAGGAAATCTGCACTACAATGAAGTCTCACTTCCCCCCGGTCAAAAGGGCCATCTGAAAAAAGTGTAAAATCCAGAAAGGCAGGACAGGCCATGGAGAACTGGGAGCCTTGTTATGCTGATGGGCGGGATGTAAATTGCCAACAGACACTCGGGAGAAGTGTATGGTGTTTCCTGAAACATCTAAAAAACAAAGCAACAGAGCCTAGGGCACTTCCACTTATGGTCCTATAGCTTAGGGAAATTAAAATCAAAAAGACACAGCCACCCCAAAGTTTGGGACGCCTCTGTTTACAAGAACCTCGTTTACCGTACAAGTTCAATATCACAGAAAGTGAAAAATGGATAAAGAACTTGTGGTACTTACGTACAATGCAGTATCACTCAGCAATGAAATCTATGTCATCAGGCCCGTAGCAGCATAATGAGTGGATTCAGGTACGATGATTCTCACTGAAATAAGTCACACAGAAAAAGAAACATCATAAGATATCACTAATACACGGAATGTAAACTTGGCTACACAGGAACTGAATTCCAAAACAGAACAGGGTCTCAAATTTAGAAAACCAACTTATGCTTGCTTAAGGGGAAAGGTGAGTTGGGGTGCTGCATAAAACCAGAGATTGAAATGAGCACAGATAAAGTTCCTTAAGCCAAATATGGACTAGACAAGAGCTACTCCTTGCTCAACGAAATGGACTCAACACCCCATATTAAACGCCTAAGAATGTACCTGACTAGTAAGTATCTTAAAACCTATGGATTGCTATGTCTCCAAAAGAGAATCAAGCGTGTGTACAGGGGCATAAACGCAGCAGTGATAGGATTGGAGAGGTTCGGTGAGCAAATGAAGACCCTTTGAAGTCATATTGCATGGTACCCATTCCACGGGTCTCAACTCTCCAGGTTTAAGGTATTCTTCCTTCAGCTAAAACATGCATGTGGAACCCAGAGTATGATCAACCATGTGAACGGGAGACGTGTTCAAATATGTCTCAGTTTTCGTACCCTGGTACTCGGGTGCAACGTTCCAGACGCTTTACTAACACTCTCCCCACTTGGAGAGTCAGCGCCTTTAACCTCCTGTTTGGCCCAGTTTGCAATTTCTGCGGAAGATGAACAGGAATAGGGAACACCAATGAGAGACTAGCTGGAGGTGTCTGGACGGGCAAATTTAACTCTCATTTCCCACCAGGAAGAGGAAATAACCAAAGGCTCAGCGTGCCGTGCCGGAACCAGATTAGGGCCTGAAGCCATCCTGCGGTGTTGCGGCCAGCTCAAAAGAAAGCGAGTTGAAGAAAGGAGCTCAGGGGCACTGTAATTCACAAACCTGCAGAGTTATAAATGACAGCTATCGTCCAAAAATATACTGAAGTAAGGCTGCCAAGAGGACTCGAAAGCGGGGCAGAATTGCAGGAAACCGATTTCAGGAGGTAGACTGGAATTGCATTGAAAGCATAGGAAAAGAGGCAGAACGTCCACAATGATGCACTTGGCCAAAAAGGGCGTATGCGTTTTTTCCTGAATATATTCAGGAAAAAACGCATACGCCCTTTTTGGCCAACCAAGCAAGCTTGCAAAGGAAATCTGCACTACAATGAAGTCTCACTTCCCCCCGGTCAAAAGGGCCATCTGAAAAAAGTGTAAAATCCAGAAAGGCAGGACAGGCCATGGAGAACTGGGAGCCTTGTTATGCTGATGGGCGGGATGTAAATTGCCAACAGACACTCGGGAGAAGTGTATGGTGTTTCCTGAAACATCTAAAAAACAAAGCAACAGAGCCTAGGGCACTTCCACTTATGGTCCTATAGCTTAGGGAAATTAAAATCAAAAAGACACAGCCACCCCAAAGTTTGGGACGCCTCTGTTTACAAGAACCTCGTTTACCGTACAAGTTCAATATCACAGAAAGTGAAAAATGGATAAAGAACTTGTGGTACTTACGTACAATGCAGTATCACTCAGCAATGAAATCTATGTCATCAGGCCCGTAGCAGCATAATGAGTGGATTCAGGTACGATGATTCTCACTGAAATAAGTCACACAGAAAAAGAAACATCATAAGATATCACTAATACACGGAATGTAAACTTGGCTACACAGGAACTGAATTCCAAAACAGAACAGGGTCTCAAATTTAGAAAACCAACTTATGCTTGCTTAAGGGGAAAGGTGAGTTGGGGTGCTGCATAAAACCAGAGATTGAAATGAGCACAGATAAAGTTCCTTAAGCCAAATATGGACTAGACAAGAGCTACTCCTTGCTCAACGAAATGGACTCAACACCCCATATTAAACGCCTAAGAATGTACCTGACTAGTAAGTATCTTAAAACCTATGGATTGCTATGTCTCCAAAAGAGAATCAAGCGTGTGTACAGGGGCATAAACGCAGCAGTGATAGGATTGGAGAGGTTCGGTGAGCAAATGAAGACCCTTTGAAGTCATATTGCATGGTACCCATTCCACGGGTCTCAACTCTCCAGGTTTAAGGTATTCTTCCTTCAGCTAAAACATGCATGTGGAACCTAGAGTATGATCAACCATGTGATCGGGAGACGTGTTCAAATATGTCTCAGTTTTCGTACCCTGGTACTCGGGTGCAACATTCCAGACGCTTTACTAACACTCTCCTGACTTGGAGAGTCCGTCCCTTTAATCTCCTGTTTGGCCCAGTTTGCAATTTCTGCGGAAGATGAACAGGAATAGCGAGAACCAATGAGTGACTAGCTGGAGGTGTCTGGACGGGCAAATTTAACTCTCATTTCCCACCAGAAAGAGGAATTAACCAAAGGCTCAGCGTGCCGTGCCGGAACCAGATTAGGGCCTGAAGCCATCCTGCGGTGTTGCGGCCAGCTCAAAAGAAAGCGAGTTGAAGAAAGGAGCTCAGGGGCACTGTAATTCACAAACCTGCAGAGTTATAAATGACAGCTATCGTCCAAAAATATACTGAAGTAAGGCTGCCAAGAGGACTTGAAAGCGGGGCAGAATTGCAGGAAACCGATTTCAGGAGGTAGACTGGAATTGCATTGAAAGCATAGGAAAAGAGGCAGAACGTCCACAATGATGCACTTGGCCAAAAAGGGCGTATGCGTTTTTTCCTGAATATATTCAGGAAAAAACGCATACGCCCTTTTTGGCCAACCAAGCAAGCTTGCAAAGGAAATCTGCACTACAATGAAGTCTCACTTCCCCCCGGTCAAAAGGGCCATCTGAAAAAAGTGTAAAATCCAGAAAGGCAGGACAGGCCATGGAGAACTGGGAGCCTTGTTATGCTGATGGGCGGGATGTAAATTGCCAACAGACACTCGGGAGAAGTGTATGGTGTTTCCTGAAACATCTAAAAAACAAAGCAACAGAGCCTAGGGCACTTCCACTTATGGTCCTATAGCTTAGGGAAATTAAAATCAAAAAGACACAGCCACCCCAAAGTTTGGGACGCCTCTGTTTACAAGAACCTCGTTTACCGTACAAGTTCAATATCACAGAAAGTGAAAAATGGATAAAGAACTTGTGGTACTTACGTACAATGCAGTATCACTCAGCAATGAAATCTATGTCATCAGGCCCGTAGCAGCATAATGAGTGGATTCAGGTACGATGATTCTCACTGAAATAAGTCACACAGAAAAAGAAACATCATAAGATATCACTAATACACGGAATGTAAACTTGGCTACACAGGAACTGAATTCCAAAACAGAACAGGGTCTCAAATTTAGAAAACCAACTTATGCTTGCTTAAGGGGAAAGGTGAGTTGGGGTGCTGCATAAAACCAGAGATTGAAATGAGCACAGATAAAGTTCCTTAAGCCAAATATGGACTAGACAAGAGCTACTCCTTGCTCAACGAAATGGACTCAACACCCCATATTAAACGCCTAAGAATGTACCTGACTAGTAAGTATCTTAAAACCTATGGATTGCTATGTCTCCAAAAGAGAATCAAGCGTGTGTACAGGGGCATAAACGCAGCAGTGATAGGATTGGAGAGGTTCGGTGAGCAAATGAAGACCCTTTGAAGTCATATTGCATGGTACCCATTCCACGGGTCTCAACTCTCCAGGTTTAAGGTATTCTTCCTTCAGCTAAAACATGCATGTGGAACCCAGAGTATGATCAACCATGTGAACGGGAGACGTGTTCAAATATGTCTCAGTTTTCGTACCCTGGTACTCGGGTGCAACGTTCCAGACGCTTTACTAACACTCTCCCCACTTGGAGAGTCAGCGCCTTTAACCTCCTGTTTGGCCCAGTTTGCAATTTCTGCGGAAGATGAACAGGAATAGGGAACACCAATGAGAGACTAGCTGGAGGTGTCTGGACGGGCAAATTTAACTCTCATTTCCCACCAGGAAGAGGAAATAACCAAAGGCTCAGCGTGCCGTGCCGGAACCAGATTAGGGCCTGAAGCCATCCTGCGGTGTTGCGGCCAGCTCAAAAGAAAGCGAGTTGAAGAAAGGAGCTCAGGGGCACTGTAATTCACAAACCTGCAGAGTTATAAATGACAGCTATCGTCCAAAAATATACTGAAGTAAGGCTGCCAAGAGGACTCGAAAGCGGGGCAGAATTGCAGGAAACCGATTTCAGGAGGTAGACTGGAATTGCATTGAAAGCATAGGAAAAGAGGCAGAACGTCCACAATGATGCACTTGGCCAAAAAGGGCGTATGCGTTTTTTCCTGAATATATTCAGGAAAAAACGCATACGCCCTTTTTGGCCAACCAAGCAAGCTTGCAAAGGAAATCTGCACTACAATGAAGTCTCACTTCCCCCCGGTCAAAAGGGCCATCTGAAAAAAGTGTAAAATCCAGAAAGGCAGGACAGGCCATGGAGAACTGGGAGCCTTGTTATGCTGATGGGCGGGATGTAAATTGCCAACAGACACTCGGGAGAAGTGTATGGTGTTTCCTGAAACATCTAAAAAACAAAGCAACAGAGCCTAGGGCACTTCCACTTATGGTCCTATAGCTTAGGGAAATTAAAATCAAAAAGACACAGCCACCCCAAAGTTTGGGACGCCTCTGTTTACAAGAACCTCGTTTACCGTACAAGTTCAATATCACAGAAAGTGAAAAATGGATAAAGAACTTGTGGTACTTACGTACAATGCAGTATCACTCAGCAATGAAATCTATGTCATCAGGCCCGTAGCAGCATAATGAGTGGATTCAGGTACGATGATTCTCACTGAAATAAGTCACACAGAAAAAGAAACATCATAAGTTATCACTAATACACGGAATGTAAACTTGGCTACACAGGAACTGAATTCCAAAACAGAACAGGGTCTCAAATTTAGAAAACCAACTTATGCTTGCTTAAGGGGAAAGGTGAGTTGGGGTGCTGCATAAAACCAGAGATTGAAATGAGCACAGATAAAGTTCCTTAAGCCAAATATGGACTAGACAAGAGCTACTCCTTGCTCAACGAAATGGACTCAACACCCCATATTAAACGCCTAAGAATGTACCTGACTAGTAAGTATCTTAAAACCTATGGATTGTTATGTCTCCAAAAGAGAATCAATCGTGTGTACAGGGGCATAAACGCAGCAGTGATAGGATTGGAGAGGTTTGGTGAGCAAATGAAGACCCTTTGAAGTCATATTGCATGGTACCCATTCCACGGGTCTCAACTCTCCAGGTTTAAGGTATTCTTCCTTCAGCTAAAACATGCATGTGGAACCCAGAGTATGATCAACCATGTGAACGGGAGACGTGTTCAAATATGTCTCAGTTTTCCTCCCCTGGTACTCGGGTGCAACATTCCAGACGCTTTACTAACACTCTCCCCACTTGGAGAGTCAGCGCCTTTAACCTCCTGTTTGGCCCAGTTTGCAATTTCTGCGGAAGATGAACAGGAATAGGGAACACCAATGAGAGACTAGCTGGAGGTGTCTGGACGGGCAAATTTAACTCTCATTTCCCACCAGGAAGAGGAAATAACCAAAGGCTCAGCGTGCCGTGCCGGAACCAGATTAGGGCCTGAAGCCATCCTGCGGTGTTGCGGCCAGCTCAAAAGAAAGCGAGTTGAAGAAAGGAGCTCAGGGGCACTGTAATTCACAAACCTGCAGCGTTATAAATGACAGCTTTCGTCCAAAAATATACTGAAGTAAGGCTGCCAAGAGGACTTGAAAGCGGGGCAGAATTGCAGGAAACCGATTTCAGGAGGTAGACTGGAATTGCATTGAAAGCATAGGAAAAGAGGCAGAACGTCCACAATGATGCACTTGGCCAAAAAGGGCGTATGCGTTTTTTCCTGAATATATTCAGGAAAAAACGCATACGCCCTTTTTGGCCAACCAAGCAAGCTTGCAAAGGAAATCTGCACTACAATGAAGTCTCACTTCCCCCCGGTCAAAAGGGCCATCTGAAAAAAGTGTAAAATCCAAAAAGGCAGGACAGGCCATGGAGAACTGGGAGCCTTGTTATGCTGATGGGCGGGATGTAAATTGCCAACAGACACTCGGGAGAAGTGTATGGTGTTTCCTGAAACATCTAAAAAACAAAGCAACAGAGCCTAGGGCACTTCCACTTATGGTCCTATAGCTTAGGGAAATTAAAATCAAAAAGACACAGCCACCCCAAAGTTTGGGACGCCTCTGTTTACAAGAACCTCGTTTACCGTACAAGTTCAATATCACAGAAAGTGAAAAATGGATAAAGAACTTGTGGTACTTACGTACAATGCAGTATCACTCAGCAATGAAATCTATGTCATCAGGCCCGTAGCAGCATAATGAGTGGATTCAGGTACGATGATTCTCACTGAAATAAGTCACACAGAAAAAGAAACATCATAAGATATCCGTAATACACGGAATGTAAACTTGGTTACACAGGAACTGAATTCCAAAACAGAACAGGGTCTCAAATTTAGAAAACCAACTTATGCTTGCTTAAGGGGAAAGGTGAGTTGGGGTGCTGCATAAAACCAGAGATTGAAATGAGCACAGATAAAGTTCCTTAAGCCAAATATGGAATAGACAAGAGCTACTCCTTGCTCAACGAAATGGACTCAACACCGCATATTAAACGCCTAAGAATGTACCTGACTAGTAAGTATCTTAAAACCTATGGATTGCTATGTCTCCGAAAGAGAATCAAGCATGTGTACAGGGGCATAAACGCAGCAGTGATAGGATTGGAGAGGTTCGGTGAGCAAATGAAGACCCTTTGAAGTCATATTGCATGGTACCCATTCCACGGGTTTCAACTACCCAGGTTTAAGGTATTCTTCCTTCAGCTAAAACATGCATGTGGAACCTAGAGTATGATCAACCATGTGATCGGGAGACGTGTTCAAATATGTCTCAGTTTTCCTCCCCTGGTACTCGGGTGCAACATTCCAGACGCTTTACTAACACTCTCCCCACTTGGAGAGTCAGCGCCTTTAACCTCCTGTTTGTCCCAGTTTGCAATTTCTGCGGAAGATGAACAGGAATAGGGAACACCAATGAGAGACTAGCTGGAGGTGTCTGGACGGGCAAATTTAACTCTCATTTCCCACCAGGAAGAGGAAATAACCAAAGGCTCAGCGTGCCGGGCCGGAACCAGATTAGGGCCTGAAGCCATCCTGCGGTGTTGCGGCCAGCTCAAAAGAAAGCGAGTTGAAGAAAGGAGCTCAGGGGCACTGTAATTCACAAACCTGCAGAGTTATAAATGACAGCTATCGTCCAAAAATATACTGAAGTAAGGCTGCCAAGAGGACTCGAAAAACGGGGCAGAATTGCAGGAAACCGATTTCAGGAGGTAGACTGGAATTGCTTTGAAAGCATAGGAAAAGAGGCAGAACGTCCACAATGATGCACTTGGCCAAAAAGGGCGTATGCGTTTTTTCCTGAATATATTCAGGAAAAAACGCATACGCCCTTTTTGGCCAACCAAGCAAGCTTGCAAAGGAAATCTGCACTACAATGAAGTCTCACTTCCCCCCGGTCAAAAGGGCCATCTGAAAAAAGTGTAAAATCCAGAAAGGCAGGACAGGCCATGGAGAACTGGGAGCCTTGTTATGCTGATGGGCGGGATGTAAATTGCCAACAGACACTCGGGAGAAGTGTATGGTGTTTCCTGAAACATCTAAAAAACAAAGCAACAGAGCCTAGGGCACTTCCACTTATGGTCCTATAGCTTAGGGAAATTAAAATCAAAAAGACACAGCCACCCCAAAGTTTGGGACGCCTCTGTTTACAAGAACCTCGTTTACCGTACAAGTTCAATATCACAGAAAGTGAAAAATGGATAAAGAACTTGTGATACTTACGTACAATGCAGTATCACTCAGCAATGAAATCTATGTCATCAGGCCCGTAGCAGCATAATGAGTGGATTCAGGTACGATGATTCTCACTGAAATAAGTCACACAGAAAAAGAAACATCATAAGATATCACTAATACACGGAATGTAAACTTGGCTACACAGGAACTGAATTACAGAACAGAACAGGGTCTCAAATTTAGAAAACCAACTTATGCTTGCTTAAGGGGAAAGGTGAGTTGGGGTGCTGCATAAAACCAGAGATTGAAATGAGCACAGATAAAGTTCCTTAAGCCAAATATGGACTAGACAAGAGCTACTCCTTGCTCAACGAAATGGACTCAACACCCCATATTAAACGCCTAAGAATGTACCTGACTAGTAAGTATCTTAAAACCTATGGATTGCTATGTCTCCAAAAGAGAATCAAGCGTGTGTACAGGGGCATAAACGCAGCAGTGATAGGATTGGAGAGGTTCGGTGAGCAAATGAAGACCCTTTGAAGTCATATTGCATGGTACCCATTCCACGGGTTTCAACTACCCAGGTTTAAGGTATTCTTCCTTCAGCTAAAACATGCATGTGGAACCTAGAGTATGATCAACCATGTGATCGGGAGACGTGTTCAAATATATCTCAGTTTTCGTACCCTGGTACTCAGGTGCAACATTCCAGACGCTTTATTAACACTCTCCTGACTTGGAGAGTCCGTCCCTTTAATCTCCTGTTTGGCCCAGTTTGCAATTTCTGCGGAAGATGAACAGGAAATGCGAGAACCAACCAATGAGAGACTAGCTGGAGGTGTCTGGACGGGCAAATTTAACTCTCATTTCCCACCAGAAAGAGGAATTAACCAAAGGCTCAGCGTGCCGTGCCGGAACCAGATTAGGGCCTGAAGCCATCCTGCAGTGTTGCGGCCAGCTCAAAAGAAAGCGAGTTGAAGAAAGGAGCTCAGGGGCACTGTAATTCACAAACCTGCAGAGTTATAAATGACAGCTATCGTCCAAAAATATACTGAAGTAAGGCTGCCAAGAGGACTTGAAAGCGGGGCAGAATTGCAGGAAACCGATTTCAGGAGGTAGACTGGAATTGCATTGAAAGCATAGGAAAAGAGGCAGAACGTCCACAATGATGCACTTGGCCAAAAAGGGCGTATGCGTTTTTTCCTGAATATATTCAGGAAAAAACGCATACGCCCTTTTTGGCCAACCAAGCAAGCTTGCAAAGGAAATCTGCACTACAATGAAGTCTCACTTCCCCCCGGTCAAAAGGGCCATCTGAAAAAAGTGTAAAATCCAGAAAGGCAGGACAGGCCATGGAGAACTGGGAGCCTTGTTATGCTGATGGGCGGGATGTCAATTGCCAACAGACACTCGGGAGAAGTGTATGGTGTTTCCTGAAACATCTAAAAAACAAAGCAACAGAGCCTAGGGCACTTCCACTTATGGTCCTATAGCTTAGGGAAATTAAAATCAAAAAGACACAGCCACCCCAAAGTTTGGGACGCCTCTGTTTACAAGAACCTCGTTTACCGTACAAGTTCAATATCACAGAAAGTGAAAAATGGATAAAGAACTTGTGGTACTTACGTACAATGCAGTATCACTCAGCAATGAAATCTATGTCATCAGGCCCGTAGCAGCATAATGAGTGGATTCAGGTACGATGATTCTCACTGAAATAAGTCACACAGAAAAAGAAACATCATAAGATATCACTAATACACGGAATGTAAACTTGGCTACATAGGAACTGAATTCCAAAACAGAACAGGGTCTCAAATTTAGAAAACCAACTTATGCTTGCTTAAGGGGAAAGGTGAGTTGGGGTGCTGCATAAAACCAGAGATTGAAATGAGCACAGATAAAGTTCCTTAAGCCAAATATGGACTAGACAAGAGCTACTCCTTGCTCAACGAAATGGACTCAACACCCCATATTAAACGCCTAAGAATGTACCTGACTAGTAAGTATCTTAAAACCTATGGATTGCTATGTCTCCAAAAGAGAATCAAGCGTGTGTACAGGGGCATAAACGCAGCAGTGATAGGATTGGAGAGGTTCGGTGAGCAAATGAAGACCCTTTGAAGTCATATTGCATGGTACCCATTCCACGGGTCTCAACTCTCCAGGTTTAAGGTATTCTTCCTTCAGCTAAAACATGCATGTGGAACCTAGAGTATGATCAACCATGTGATCGGGAGACGTGTTCAAATATGTCTCAGTTTTCGTACCCTGGTACTCGGGTGCAACATTCCAGACGCTTTACTAACACTCTCCTGACTTGGAGAGTCCGTCCCTTTAATCTCCTGTTTGGCCCAGTTTGCAATTTCTGCGGAAGATGAACAGGAATAGCGAGAACCAATGAGTGACTAGCTGGAGGTGTCTGGACGGGCAAATTTAACTCTCATTTCCCACCAGAAAGAGGAATTAACCAAAGGCTCAGCGTGCCGTGCCGGAACCAGATTAGGGCCTGAAGCCATCCTGCGGTGTTGCGGCCAGCTCAAAAGAAAGCGAGTTGAAGAAAGGAGCTCAGGGGCACTGTAATTCACAAACCTGCAGAGTTATAAATGACAGCTATCGTCCAAAAATATACTGAAGTAAGGCTGCCAAGAGGACTTGAAAGCGGGGCAGAATTGCAGGAAACCGATTTCAGGAGGTAGACTGGAATTGCATTGAAAGCATAGGAAAAGAGGCAGAACGTCCACAATGATGCACTTGGCCAAAAAGGGCGTATGCGTTTTTTCCTGAATATATTCAGGAAAAAACGCATACGCCCTTTTTGGCCAACCAAGCAAGCTTGCAAAGGAAATCTGCACTACAATGAAGTCTCACTTCCCCCCGGTCAAAAGGGCCATCTGAAAAAAGTGTAAAATCCAGAAAGGCAGGACAGGCCATGGAGAACTGGGAGCCTTGTTATGCTGATGGGCGGGATGTAAATTGCCAACAGACACTCGGGAGAAGTGTATGGTGTTTCCTGAAACATCTAAAAAACAAAGCAACAGAGCCTAGGGCACTTCCACTTATGGTCCTATAGCTTAGGGAAATTAAAATCAAAAAGACACAGCCACCCCAAAGTTTGGGACGCCTCTGTTTACAAGAACCTCGTTTACCGTACAAGTTCAATATCACAGAAAGTGAAAAATGGATAAAGAACTTGTGGTACTTACGTACAATGCAGTATCACTCAGCAATGAAATCTATGTCATCAGGCCCGTAGCAGCATAATGAGTGGATTCAGGTACGATGATTCTCACTGAAATAAGTCACACAGAAAAAGAAACATCATAAGATATCACTAATACACGGAATGTAAACTTGGCTACACAGGAACTGAATTCCAAAACAGAACAGGGTCTCAAATTTAGAAAACCAACTTATGCTTGCTTAAGGGGAAAGGTGAGTTGGGGTGCTGCATAAAACCAGAGATTGAAATGAGCACAGATAAAGTTCCTTAAGCCAAATATGGACTAGACAAGAGCTACTCCTTGCTCAACGAAATGGACTCAACACCCCATATTAAACGCCTAAGAATGTACCTGACTAGTAAGTATCTTAAAACCTATGGATTGCTATGTCTCCAAAAGAGAATCAAGCGTGTGTACAGGGGCATAAACGCAGCAGTGATAGGATTGGAGAGGTTCGGTGAGCAAATGAAGACCCTTTGAAGTCATATTGCATGGTACCCATTCCACGGGTCTCAACTCTCCAGGTTTAAGGTATTCTTCCTTCAGCTAAAACATGCATGTGGAACCCAGAGTATGATCAACCATGTGAACGGGAGACGTGTTCAAATATGTCTCAGTTTTCGTACCCTGGTACTCGGGTGCAACATTCCAGACGCTTTACTAACACTCTCCCCACTTGGAGAGTCAGCGCCTTTAACCTCCTGTTTGGCCCAGTTTGCAATTTCTGCGGAAGATGAACAGGAATAGGGAACACCAATGAGAGACTAGCTGGAGGTGTCTGGACGGGCAAATTTAACTCTCATTTCCCACCAGGAAGAGGAAATAACCAAAGGCTCAGCGTGCCGTGCCGGAACCAGATTAGGGCCTGAAGCCATCCTGCGGTGTTGCGGCCAGCTCAAAAGAAAGCGAGTTGAAGAAAGGAGCTCAGGGCACTGTAATTCACAAACCTGCAGAGTTATAAATGACAGCTATCGTCCAAAAATATACTGAAGTAAGGCTGCCAAGAGGACTCGAAAGCGGGGCAGAATTGCAGGAAACCGATTTCAGGAGGTAGACTGGAATTGCATTGAAAGCATAGGAAAAGAGGCAGAACGTCCACAATGATGCACTTGGCCAAAAAGGGCGTATGCGTTTTTTCCTGAATATATTCAGGAAAAAACGCATACGCCCTTTTTGGCCAACCAAGCAAGCTTGCAAAGGAAATCTGCACTACAATGAAGTCTCACTTCCCCCCGGTCAAAAGGGCCATCTGAAAAAAGTGTAAAATCCAGAAAGGCAGGACAGGCCATGGAGAACTGGGAGCCTTGTTATGCTGATGGGCGGGATGTAAATTGCCAACAGACACTCGGGAGAAGTGTATGGTGTTTCCTGAAACATCTAAAAAACAAAGCAACAGAGCCTAGGGCACTTCCACTTATGGTCCTATAGCTTAGGGAAATTAAAATCAAAAAGACACAGCCACCCCAAAGTTTGGGACGCCTCTGTTTACAAGAACCTCGTTTACCGTACAAGTTCAATATCACAGAAAGTGAAAAATGGATAAAGAACTTGTGGTACTTACGTACAATGCAGTATCACTCAGCAATGAAATCTATGTCATCAGGCCCGTAGCAGCATAATGAGTGGATTCAGGTACGATGATTCTCACTGAAATAAGTCACACAGAAAAAGAAACATCATAAGGTATCACTAATACACGGAATGTAAACTTGGCTACACAGGAACTGAATTCCAAAACAGAACAGGGTCTCAAATTTAGAAAACCAACTTATGCTTGCTTAAGGGGAAAGGTGAGTTGGGGTGCTGCATAAAACCAGAGATTGAAATGAGCACAGATAAAGTTCCTTAAGCCAAATATGGACTAGACAAGAGCTACTCCTTGCTCAACGAAATGGACTCAACACCCCATATTAAACGCCTAAGAATGTACCTGACTAGTAAGTATCTTAAAACCTATGGATTGTTATGTCTCCAAAAGAGAATCAATCGTGTGTACAGGGGCATAAACGCAGCAGTGATAGGATTGGAGAGGTTTGGTGAGCAAATGAAGACCCTTTGAAGTCATATTGCATGGTACCCATTCCACGGGTCTCAACTCTCCAGGTTTAAGGTATTCTTCCTTCAGCTAAAACATGCATGTGGAACCCAGAGTATGATCAACCATGTGAACGGGAGACGTGTTCAAATATGTCTCAGTTTTCCTCCCCTGGTACTCGGGTGCAACATTCCAGACGCTTTACTAACACTCTCCCCACTTGGAGAGTCAGCGCCTTTAACCTCCTGTTTGGCCCAGTTTGCAATTTCTGCGGAAGATGAACAGGAATAGGGAACACCAATGAGAGACTAGCTGGAGGTGTCTGGACGGGCAAATTTAACTCTCATTTCCCACCAGGAAGAGGAAATAACCAAAGGCTCAGCGTGCCGTGCCGGAACCAGATTAGGGCCTGAAGCCATCCTGCGGTGTTGCGGCCAGCTCAAAAGAAAGCGAGTTGAAGAAAGGAGCTCAGGGGCACTGTAATTCACAAACCTGCAGAGTTATAAATGACAGCTATCGTCCAAAAATATACTGAAGTAAGGCTGCCAAGAGGACTCGAAAGCGGGGCAGAATTGCAGGAAACCGATTTCAGGAGGTAGACTGGAATTGCATTGAAAGCATAGGAAAAGAGGCAGAACGTCCACAATGATGCACTTGGCCAAAAAGGGCGTATGCGTTTTTTCCTGAATATATTCAGGAAAAAACGCATACGCCCTTTTTGGCCAACCAAGCAAGCTTGCAAAGGAAATCTGCACTACAATGAAGTCTCACTTCCCCCCGGTCAAAAGGGCCATCTGAAAAAAGTGTAAAATCCAGAAAGGCAGGACAGGCCATGGAGAACTGGGAGCCTTGTTATGCTGATGGGCGGGATGTAAATTGCCAACAGACACTCGGGAGAAGTGTATGGTGTTTCCTGAAACATCTAAAAAACAAAGCAACAGAGCCTAGGGCACTTCCACTTATGGTCCTATAGCTTAGGGAAATTAAAATCAAAAAGACACAGCCACCCCAAAGTTTGGGACGCCTCTGTTTACAAGAACCTCGTTTACCGTACAAGTTCAATATCACAGAAAGTGAAAAATGGATAAAGAACTTGTGGTACTTACGTACAATGCAGTATCACTCAGCAATGAAATCTATGTCATCAGGCCCGTAGCAGCATAATGAGTGGATTCAGGTACGATGATTCTCACTGAAATAAGTCACACAGAAAAAGAAACATCATAAGGTATCACTAATACACGGAATGTAAACTTGGCTACACAGGAACTGAATTCCAAAACAGAACAGGGTCTCAAATTTAGAAAACCAACTTATGCTTGCTTAAGGGGAAAGGTGAGTTGGGGTGCTGCATAAAACCAGAGATTGAAATGAGCACAGATAAAGTTCCTTAAGCCAAATATGGACTAGACAAGAGCTACTCCTTGCTCAACGAAATGGACTCAACACCCCATATTAAACGCCTAAGAATGTACCTGACTAGTAAGTATCTTAAAACCTATGGATTGTTATGTCTCCAAAAGAGAATCAATCGTGTGTACAGGGGCATAAACGCAGCAGTGATAGGATTGGAGAGGTTTGGTGAGCAAATGAAGACCCTTTGAAGTCATATTGCATGGTACCCATTCCACGGGTCTCAACTCTCCAGGTTTAAGGTATTCTTCCTTCAGCTAAAACATGCATGTGGAACCCAGAGTATGATCAACCATGTGAACGGGAGACGTGTTCAAATATGTCTCAGTTTTCCTCCCCTGGTACTCGGGTGCAACATTCCAGACGCTTTACTAACACTCTCCCCACTTGGAGAGTCAGCGCCTTTAACCTCCTGTTTGGCCCAGTTTGCAATTTCTGCGGAAGATGAACAGGAATAGGGAACACCAATGAGAGACTAGCTGGAGGTGTCTGGACGGGCAAATTTAACTCTCATTTCCCACCAGGAAGAGGAAATAACCAAAGGCTCAGCGTGCCGTGCCGGAACCAGATTAGGGCCTGAAGCCATCCTGCGGTGTTGCGGCCAGCTCAAAAGAAAGCGAGTTGAAGAAAGGAGCTCAGGGGCACTGTAATTCACAAACCTGCAGCGTTATAAATGACAGCTTTCGTCCAAAAATATACTGAAGTAAGGCTGCCAAGAGGACTTGAAAGCGGGGCAGAATTGCAGGAAACCGATTTCAGGAGGTAGACTGGAATTGCATTGAAAGCATAGGAAAAGAGGCAGAACGTCCACAATGATGCACTTGGCCAAAAAGGGCGTATGCGTTTTTTCCTGAATATATTCAGGAAAAAACGCATACGCCCTTTTTGGCCAACCAAGCAAGCTTGCAAAGGAAATCTGCACTACAATGAAGTCTCACTTCCCCCCGGTCAAAAGGGCCATCTGAAAAAAGTGTAAAATCCAGAAAGGCAGGACAGGCCATGGAGAACTGGGAGCCTTGTTATGCTGATGGGCGGGATGTAAATTGCCAACAGACACTCGGGAGAAGTGTATGGTGTTTCCTGAAACATCTAAAAAACAAAGCAACAGAGCCTAGGGCACTTCCACTTATGGTCCTATAGCTTAGGGAAATTAAAATCAAAAAGACACAGCCACCCCAAAGTTTGGGACGCCTCTGTTTACAAGAACCTCGTTTACCGTACAAGTTCAATATCACAGAAAGTGAAAAATGGATAAAGAACTTGTGGTACTTACGTACAATGCAGTATCACTCAGCAATGAAATCTATGTCATCAGGCCCGTAGCAGCATAATGAGTGGATTCAGGTACGATGATTCTCACTGAAATAAGTCACACAGAAAAAGAAACATCATAAGATATCCGTAATACACGGAATGTAAACTTGGTTACACAGGAACTGAATTCCAAAACAGAACAGGGTCTCAAATTTAGAAAACCAACTTATGCTTGCTTAAGGGGAAAGGTGAGTTGGGGTGCTGCATAAAACCAGAGATTGAAATGAGCACAGATAAAGTTCCTTAAGCCAAATATGGAATAGACAAGAGCTACTCCTTGCTCAACGAAATGGACTCAACACCGCATATTAAACGCCTAAGAATGTACCTGACTAGTAAGTATCTTAAAACCTATGGATTGCTATGTCTCCGAAAGAGAATCAAGCATGTGTACAGGGGCATAAACGCAGCAGTGATAGGATTGGAGAGGTTCGGTGAGCAAATGAAGACCCTTTGAAGTCATATTGCATGGTACCCATTCCACGGGTTTCAACTACCCAGGTTTAAGGTATTCTTCCTTCAGCTAAAACATGCATGTGGAACCTAGAGTATGATCAACCATGTGATCGGGAGACGTGTTCAAATATGTCTCAGTTTTCCTCCCCTGGTACTCGGGTGCAACATTCCAGACGCTTTACTAACACTCTCCCCACTTGGAGAGTCAGCGCCTTTAACCTCCTGTTTGTCCCAGTTTGCAATTTCTGCGGAAGATGAACAGGAATAGGGAACACCAATGAGAGACTAGCTGGAGGTGTCTGGACGGGCAAATTTAACTCTCATTTCCCACCAGGAAGAGGAAATAACCAAAGGCTCAGCGTGCCGGGCCGGAACCAGATTAGGGCCTGAAGCCATCCTGCGGTGTTGCGGCCAGCTCACAAGAAAGCGAGTTGAAGAAAGGAGCTCAGGGGCACTGTAATTCACAAACCTGCAGAGTTATAAATGACAGCTATCGTCCAAAAATATACTGAAGTAAGGCTGCCAAGAGGACTCGAAAAACGGGGCAGAATTGCAGGAAACCGATTTCAGGAGGTAGACTGGAATTGCTTTGAAAGCATAGGAAAAGAGGCAGAACGTCCACAATGATGCACTTGGCCAAAAAGGGCGTATGCGTTTTTTCCTGAATATATTCAGGAAAAAACGCATACGCCCTTTTTGGCCAACCAAGCAAGCTTGCAAAGGAAATCTGCACTACAATGAAGTCTCACTTCCCCCCGGTCAAAAGGGCCATCTGAAAAAAGTGTAAAATCCAGAAAGGCAGGACAGGCCATGGAGAACTGGGAGCCTTGTTATGCTGATGGGCGGGATGTAAATTGCCAACAGACACTCGGGAGAAGTGTATGGTGTTTCCTGAAACATCTAAAAAACAAAGCAACAGAGCCTAGGGCACTTCCACTTATGGTCCTATAGCTTAGGGAAATTAAAATCAAAAAGACACAGCTACCCCAAAGTTTGGGACGCCTCTGTTTACAAGAACCTCGTTTACCGTACAAGTTCAATATCACAGAAAGTGAAAAATGGATAAAGAACTTGTGGTACTTACGTACAATGCAGTATCACTCAGCAATGAAATCTATGTCATCAGGCCCGTAGCAGCATAATGAGTGGATTCAGGTACGATGATTCTCACTGAAATAAGTCACACAGAAAAAGAAACATCATAAGATATCACTAATACACGGAATGTAAACTTGGCTACACAGGAACTGAATTACAGAACAGAACAGGGTCTCAAATTTAGAAAACCAACTTATGCTTGCTTAAGGGGAAAGGTGAGTTGGGGTGCTGCATAAAACCAGAGATTGAAATGAGCACAGATAAAGTTCCTTAAGCCAAATATGGAATAGACAAGAGCTACTCCTTGCTCAACGAAATGGACTCAACACCGCATATTAAACGCCTAAGAATGTACCTGACTAGTAAGTATCTTAAAACCTATGGATTGCTATGTCTCCGAAAGAGAATCAAGCATGTGTACAGGGGCATAAACGCAGCAGTGATAGGATTGGAGAGGTTCGGTGAGCAAATGAAGACCCTTTGAAGTCATATTGCATGGTACCCATTCCACGGGTTTCAACTACCCAGGTTTAAGGTATTCTTCCTTCAGCTAAAACATGCATGTGGAACCTAGAGTATGATCAACCATGTGATCGGGAGACGTGTTCAAATATGTCTCAGTTTTCCTCCCCTGGTACTCGGGTGCAACATTCCAGACGCTTTACTAACACTCTCCCCACTTGGAGAGTCAGCGCCTTTAACCTCCTGTTTGTCCCAGTTTGCAATTTCTGCGGAAGATGAACAGGAATAGGGAACACCAATGAGAGACTAGCTGGAGGTGTCTGGACGGGCAAATTTAACTCTCATTTCCCACCAGGAAGAGGAAATAACCAAAGGCTCAGCGTGCCGGGCCGGAACCAGATTAGGGCCTGAAGCCATCCTGCGGTGTTGCGGCCAGCTCACAAGAAAGCGAGTTGAAGAAAGGAGCTCAGGGGCACTGTAATTCACAAACCTGCAGAGTTATAAATGACAGCTATCGTCCAAAAATATACTGAAGTAAGGCTGCCAAGAGGACTCGAAAAACGGGGCAGAATTGCAGGAAACCGATTTCAGGAGGTAGACTGGAATTGCTTTGAAAGCATAGGAAAAGAGGCAGAACGTCCACAATGATGCACTTGGCCAAAAAGGGCGTATGCGTTTTTTCCTGAATATATTCAGGAAAAAACGCATACGCCCTTTTTGGCCAACCAAGCAAGCTTGCAAAGGAAATCTGCACTACAATGAAGTCTCACTTCCCCCCGGTCAAAAGGGCCATCTGAAAAAAGTGTAAAATCCAGAAAGGCAGGACAGGCCATGGAGAACTGGGAGCCTTGTTATGCTGATGGGCGGGATGTAAATTGCCAACAGACACTCGGGAGAAGTGTATGGTGTTTCCTGAAACATCTAAAAAACAAAGCAACAGAGCCTAGGGCACTTCCACTTATGGTCCTATAGCTTAGGGAAATTAAAATCAAAAAGACACAGCTACCCCAAAGTTTGGGACGCCTCTGTTTACAAGAACCTCGTTTACCGTACAAGTTCAATATCACAGAAAGTGAAAAATGGATAAAGAACTTGTGGTACTTACGTACAATGCAGTATCACTCAGCAATGAAATCTATGTCATCAGGCCCGTAGCAGCATAATGAGTGGATTCAGGTACGATGATTCTCACTGAAATAAGTCACACAGAAAAAGAAACATCATAAGATATCACTAATACACGGAATGTAAACTTGGCTACACAGGAACTGAATTACAGAACAGAACAGGGTCTCAAATTTAGAAAACCAACTTATGCTTGCTTAAGGGGAAAGGTGAGTTGGGGTGCTGCATAAAACCAGAGATTGAAATGAGCACAGATAAAGTTCCTTAAGCCAAATATGGACTAGACAAGAGCTACTCCTTGCTCAACGAAATGGACTCAACACCCCATATTAAACGCCTAAGAATGTACCTGACTAGTAAGTATCTTAAAACCTATGGATTGCTATGTCTCCAAAAGAGAATCAAGCGTGTGTACAGGGGCATAAACGCAGCAGTGATAGGATTGGAGAGGTTCGGTGAGCAAATGAAGACCCTTTGAAGTCATATTGCATGGTACCCATTCCACGGGTCTCAACTCTCCAGGTTTAAGGTATTCTTCCTTCAGCTAAAACATGCATGTGGAACCCAGAGTATGATCAACCATGTGAACGGGAGACGTGTTCAAATATGTCTCAGTTTTCCTCCCCTGGTACTCGGGTGCTACATTCCAGACGCTTTACTAACAATCTCCCCACTTGGAGAGTCAGCGCCTTTAACCTCCTGTTTGGCCCAGTTTGCAATTTCTGCGGAAGATGAACAGGAATAGGGAACACCAATGAGAGACTAGCTGGAGGTTTCTGGATGGGCAAATTTAACTCTCATTTCCCACCAGGAAGAGGAAATAACCAAAGGCTCAGCGTGCCGTGCCGGAACCAGATTAGGGCCTGAAGCCATCCTGCGGTGTTGCGGCCAGCTCAAAAGAAAGCGAGTTGAAGAAAGGAGCTCAGGGGCACTGTAATTCACAAACCTGCAGAGTTATAAATGACAGCTATCGTCCAAAAATATACTGAAGTAAGGCTGCCAAGAGGACTCGAAAGCGGGGCAGAATTGCAGGAAACCGATTTCAGGAGGTAGACTGGAATTGCATTGAAAGCATAGGAAAAGAGGCAGAACGTCCACAATGATGCACTTGGCCAAAAAGGGCGTATGCGTTTTTTCCTGAATATATTCAGGAAAAAACGCATACGCCCTTTTTGGCCAACCAAGCAAGCTTGCAAAGGAAATCTGCACTACAATGAAGTCTCACTTCCCCCCGGTCAAAAGGGCAATCTGAAAAAAGTGTAAAATCCAGAAAGGCAGGACAGGCCATGGAGAACTGGGAGCCTTGTTATGCTGATGGGCGGGATGTAAATTGCCAACAGACACTCGGGAGAAGTGTATGGTGTTTCCTGAAACATCTAAAAAACAAAGCAACAGAGCCTAGGGCACTTCCACTTATGGTCCTATAGCTTAGGGAAATTAAAATCAAAAAGATACAGCCACCCCAATGTTTGGGACGCCTCTGTTTACAAGAACCTCGTTTACCGTACAAGTTCAATATCACAGAAAGTGAAAAATGGATAAAGAACTTGTGGTACTTACGTACAATGCAGTATCACTCAGCAGTGAAATCTATGTCATCAGGCCCGTAGCAGCACAATGAGTGGATTCAGGTACGATGATTCTAACTGAAATAAGTCACACAGAAAAAGAAACATCATAAGATATCAGTAATACACGGAATGTAAACTTGGCTACACAGGAACTGAATTACAGAACAGAACAGGGTCTCAAATTTAGAAAACCAACTTATGCTTGTTTAAGGGTAAAGGTGAGTTGGGGTGCTGCATAAAACCAGAGATTGAAATGAGCACAGATAAAGTTCCTTAAGCCAAATATGGAATAGACAAGAGCTACTCCTTGCTCAACGAAATGGACTCAACACCGCATATTAAACGCCTAAGAATGTACCTGACTCTTAAGTATCTTAAAACCGATGGATTGCTATGTCTCCGAAAGAGAATCAAGCATGTGTACAGGGACATAAACGCAGCAGTGATAGGATTGGAGAGGTTCGGTGAGCAAATGAAGACCCTTTGAAGTCATATTGCATGGTACCCATTCCACGGGTTTCAACTACCCAGGTTTAAGGTATTCTTCCTTCAGCTAAAACATGCATGTGGAACCTAGAGTATGATCAACCATGCGATCGGGAGACGTGTTCAAATATGTCTCAGTTTTCGTACCCTGGTACTCGGGTGCAACATTCCAGACGCTTTACTAACACTCTCCCGACTTGGAGAGTCAGTCCCTTTAACCTCCTGTTTGGCCCAGTTTGCAATTTCTGCGGAAGATGAACAGGAATAGCGAGAACCAATGAGAGACTAGCTGGAGGTGTCTGGACGGGCAAATTTAACTCTCATTTCCCACCAGGAAGAGGAAATAACCAAAGGCTCAGCGTGCCGTGCCAGAACCAGATTAGGGCCTGAAGCCATCCTGCGGTGTTGCGGCCAGCTCACAAGAAAACGAGTTGAAGAAAGGAGCTCAGGGGCACTGTAATTCACAAACCTGCAGAGTTATAAATGACAACTATCGTCCAAAAATATACTGAAGTAAGGCTGCCAAGAGGACTTGAAAGCGGGGCAGAATTGCAGGAAACCGATTTCAGGAGGTAGACTGGAATTTCATTGAAAGCATAGGAAAAGAGGCAGAACGTCCACAATGATGCACTTGGCCAAAAAGGGCGTATGCGTTTTTTCCTGAATATATTCAGGAAAAAACGCATACGCCCTTTTTGGCCAACCAAGCAAGCTTGCAAAGGAAATCTGCACTACAATGAAGTCTCACTTCCCCCCCCCCGGTCAAAAGGGCCATCTGAAAAAAGTGTAAAATCCAGAAAGGCAGGACAGGCCATGGAGAACTGGGAGCCTTGTTATGCTGATGGGCGGGATGTAAATTGCCAACAGACACTCGGGAGAAGTGTATGGTGTTTCCTGAAACATCTAAAAAACAAAGCAACAGAGCCTAGGGCACTTCCACTTATGGTCCTATAGCTTAGGGAAATTAAAATCAAAAAGATACAGCCACCCCAATGTTTGGGACGCCTCTGTTTACAAGAACCTCGTTTACCGTACAAGTTCAATATCACAGAAAGTGAAAAATGGATAAAGAACTTGTGGTACTTACGTACAATGCACTATCACTCAGCAGTGAAATCTATGTCATCAGGCCCGTAGCAGCACAATGAGTGGATTCAGGTACGATGATTCTAACTGAAATAAGTCACACAGAAAAAGAAACATCATAAGATATCAGTAATACACGGAATGTAAACTTGGCTACACAGGAACTGAATTACAGAACAGAACAGGGTCTCAAATTTAGAAAACCAACTTATGCTTGTTTAAGGGGAAAGGTGAGTTGGGGTGCTGCATAAAACCAGAGATTGAAATGAGCACAGATAAAGTTCCTTAAGCCAAATATGGAATAGACAAGAGCTACTCCTTGCTCAACGAAATGGACTCAACACCGCATATTAAACGCCTAAGAATGTACCTGACTCTTAAGTATCTTAAAACCGATGGATTGCTATGTCTCCGAAAGAGAATCAAGCATGTGTACAGGGACATAAACGCAGCAGTGATAGGATTGGAGAGGTTCGGTGAGCAAATGAAGACCCTTTGAAGTCATATTGCATGGTACCCATTCCACGGGTTTCAACTACCCAGGTTTAAGGTATTCTTCCTTCAGCTAAAACATGCATGTGGAACCTAGAGTATGATCAACCATGCGATCGGGAGACGTGTTCAAATATGTCTCAGTTTTCGTACCCTGGTACTCGGGTGCAACATTCCAGACGCTTTACTAACACTCTCCCGACTTGGAGAGTCAGTCCCTTTAACCTCCTGTTTGGCCCAGTTTGCAATTTCTGCGGAAGATGAACAGGAATAGCGAGAACCAATGAGAGACTAGCTGGAGGTGTCTGGACGGGCAAATTTAACTCTCATTTCCCACCAGGAAGAGGAAATAACCAAAGGCTCAGCGTGCCGTGCCGGAACCAGATTAGGGCCTGAAGCCATCCTGCGGTGTTGCGGCCAGCTCACAAGAAAACGAGTTGAAGAAAGGAGCTCAGGGGCACTGTAATTCACAAACCTGCAGAGTTATAAATGACAACTATCGTCCAAAAATATACTGAAGTAAGGCTGCCAAGAGGACTTGAAAGCGGGGCAGAATTGCAGGAAACCGATTTCAGGAGGTAGACTGGAATTGCATTGAAAGCATAGGAAAAGAGGCAGAACGTCCACAATGATGCACTTGGCCAAAAAGGGCGTATGCGTTTTTTCCTGAATATATTCAGGAAAAAACGCATACGCCCTTTTTGGCCAACCAAGCAAGCTTGCAAAGGAAATCTGCACTACAATGAAGTCTCACTTCCCCCCGGTCAAAAGGGCCATCTGAAAAAAGTGTAAAATCCAGAAAGGCAGGACAGGCCATGGAGAACTGGGAGCCTTGTTATGCTGATGGGCGGGATGTAAATTGCCAACAGACACTCAGGAGAAGTGTATGGTGTTTCCTGAAACATCTAAAAAACAAAGCAACAGAGCCTAGGGCACTTCCACTTATGGTCCTATAGCTTAGGGAAATTAAAATCAAAAAGATACAGCCACCCCAATGTTTGGGACGCCTCTGTTTACAAGAACCTCGTTTACCGTACAAGTTCAATATCACAGAAAGTGAAAAATGGATAAAGAACTTGTGGTACTTACGTACAATGCAGTATCACTCAGCAGTGAAATCTATGTCATCAGGCCCGTAGCAGCACAATGAGTGGATTCAGGTACGATGATTCTAACTGAAATAAGTCACACAGAAAAAGAAACATCATAAGATATCAGTAATACACGGAATGTAAACTTGGCTACACAGGAACTGAATTACAGAACAGAACAGGGTCTCAAATTTAGAAAACCAACTTATGCTTGTTTAAGGGGAAAGGTGAGTTGGGGTGCTGCATAAAACCAGAGATTGAAATGAGCACAGATAAAGTTCCTTAAGCCAAATATGGAATAGACAAGAGCTACTCCTTGCTCAACGAAATGGACTCAACACCGCATATTAAACGCCTAAGAATGTACCTGACTCTTAAGTATCTTAAAACCGATGGATTGCTATGTCTCCGAAAGAGAATCAAGCATGTGTACAGGGACATAAACGCAGCAGTGATAGGATTCGAGAGGTTCGGTGAGCAAATGAAGACCCTTTGAAGTCATATTGCATGGTACCCATTCCACGGGTTTCAACTACCCAGGTTTAAGGTTTTCTTCCTTCAGCTAAAACATGCATGTGGAACCTAGAGTATGATCAACCATGCGATCGGGAGACGTGTTCAAATATGTCTCAGTTTTCGTACCCTGGTACTCGGGTGCAACATTCCAGACGCTTTACTAACACTCTCCCGACTTGGAGAGTCAGTCCCTTTAACCTCCTGTTTGGCCCAGTTTGCAATTTCTGCGGAAGATGAACAGGAATAGCGAGAACCAATGAGAGACTAGCTGGAGGTGTCTGGACGGGCAAATTTAACTCTCATTTCCCACCAGGAAGAGGAAATAACCAAAGGCTCAGCGTGCCGTGCCAGAACCAGATTAGGGCCTGAAGCCATCCTGCGGTGTTGCGGCCAGCTCACAAGAAAACGAGTTGAAGAAAGGAGCTCAGGGGCACTGTAATTCACAAACCTGCAGAGTTATAAATGACAACTATCGTCCAAAAATATACTGAAGTAAGGCTGCCAAGAGGACTTGAAAGCGGGGCAGAATTGCAGGAAACCGATTTCAGGAGGTAGACTGGAATTGCATTGAAAGCATAGGAAAAGAGGCAGAACGTCCACAATGATGCACTTGGCCAAAAAGGGCGTATGCGTTTTTTCCTGAATATATTCAGGAAAAAACGCATACGCCCTTTTTGGCCAACCAAGCAAGCTTGCAAAGGAAATCTGCACTACAATGAAGTCTCACTTCCCCCCCCCCCGGTCAAAAGGGCCATCTGAAAAAAGTGTAAAATCCAGAAAGGCAGGACAGGCCATGGAGAACTGGGAGCCTTGTTATGCTGATGGGCGGGATGTAAATTGCCAACAGACACTCGGGAGAAGTGTATGGTGTTTCCTGAAACATCTAAAAAACAAAGCAACAGAGCCTAGGGCACTTCCACTTATGGTCCTATAGCTTAGGGAAATTAAAATCAAAAAGATACAGCCACCCCAATGTTTGGGACGCCTCTGTTTACAAGAACCTCGTTTACCGTACAAGTTCAATATCACAGAAAGTGAAAAATGGATAAAGAACTTGTGGTACTTACGTACAATGCAGTATCACTCAGCAGTGAAATCTATGTCATCAGGCCCGTAGCAGCATAATGAGTGGATTCAGGTACGATGATTCTAACTGAAATAAGTCACACAGAAAAAGAAACATCATAAAATATCACTAATACACGGGATGTAAACTTGGCTACACAGGAACTGAATTCCAAAACAGAACTGGGTCTCAAATTTAGAAAACCAACTTATGCTTGCTTAAGGGGAAAGGTGAGTTGGGGTGCTGCATAAAACCAGAGATTGAAATGAGCACAGATAAAGTTCCTTAAGCCAAATATGGAATAGACAAGAGCTACTCCTTGCTCAACGAAATGGACTCAACACCCCATATTAAACGCCTAAGAATGTACCTGACTAGTAAGTATCTGAAAACCTATGGATTGCTGTCGGGAGCCACATAGGAAGTGCCTTTGAGTCTCAGCACGGACGAGACCCTTAGTGTCAGCAAAGCTGGTGCTGTCAGGTATAAATATGGAGAGGCAAAGTTCTCCTCTGCAAAGCTGATGCTGTTGGACATAAAAATGGAAAAGCAAAGCTCTCGTTTGCAAAGCTTCCTGAACACAGGGTTTTCTACACTCCCCCTACCCTGTTGTTCCATGAAGAGCAGCTCCCTCCTGGTGGCTGGTGCCGTGTAATTGGTCTCTCTTGCCCAGTGCTGTAAGCTGGGCCCTCTCTGGAGGAGAAACCTGGGTTCCCGAAGACATGTGATCAGAGCCGGGGCCCTGCCAGTTGGCGAGGGAATCCCAGGGCAGGTGCTGGGCGTGGAGGCCACGGGGGCATAGGCTACCAAGGTGACAGAGAACTGACCTTCTCTGGGGGCGCTGCACCTCGCTCACTCGCACACCTCACATCTCCCTGCTTGGCCCCGGAGGATGGCTGGTTAGCCAGAGACGGGTAAGATTCCTCAGGGAAGGAACAACCTAAGACAGGCACAGTCGCGGAGGGGCCATCAGGAGAGAACTTGGGGGCCAACAGAGGTGGGGCACAGACCCTCACCCCCCCAACTTGTCCCCATGGCTGCTTCGCTTCCCACGCCCAGCTCAGATGGGAACCCAGGTAGCAGATAAGAGACCTGGCCAATGGCAACTGCTCTCCCGCCGCAGCAGGGCTTTGTTTCCCATTTTCTCCGTGGACCACAGCTTTCCTCTGTGTGGAAGCCAAGCTTTGCTCTGTGTGATTCCCCTTGTTTTCCCCTGCCTTTGCCTAAGGTGATTTTTGTAGGATTGTTATTGGTGTTGGGAAAAATGTATAGTTTTAATGCAGGGGTTTAAGAAAAACCCCAATTTAGGGTAAAAACCAAGAGAAGGATTATAGCTACTTTGGCTTATTTAATGATTATATTTGTTGGGGAAATACAATGGTGGGAATATTTCTGCAGTAGCTTTTGATTTTAAAAGAAGAATTGCAAGAGTTATGGCCTCCCAGTGGAGTTATACACATGCTGGGAAATACCTGGGTATGGTGGCAAGGTTTTATGCAACAGTGGGTTTAATCAATGAGTTTATGGTACAATGTCCGTTCCCATGGCCTTCTAGAAGTATAAAAAATAATGTACATTGTTTGGATTATAATGATAGGGTTAGAAAATCTGTGGATGAAATGTTATATTTTTGCTTTTAATTGTTAATAGAATTATTTGCTTAAGTTTATAGCTTGATTGAGCAGAATGTGCAGGTACAAGAACACCTTAATCTTTTGAGAAGAATGAAGAAACCGTAAACAGAGTTCCTGACGTAGATGTGACCAACATGGACCTAACCACAGGAGATGAAAGAGACTCTGGGCGATGGGAAAATTACCTAACCTGTTTTGAGAGACTCTGGGCGATGGGAAAATTATCTAACCTGTTTTAATCAATCTGCTGATGTAAATTACCTTTGTTTTGTGGCCTATGTGGGGGAGTTTTTGGTGTGGGAATGAGGATGTTGAATTTGAAAATGAGATCACTTTATAGTATAAATGCTTTGAAATCACGAAGAATAAATTTGTCAGAGCCTTGCATCCTCTGAAGTGTCTTGTGCTCTGTCCACGCCGACTCCGTCTCCCCTTTGGGTGAAACCTGTTCAGCTGGGGCTGGTCCCCGGCAGATTGCTATGTCTACAAAAGAGAATCAAGCGTGTGTACAGGGGCATAAACGCAGCAGTGATAGGATTGGAGAGGTTCGGTGAGCAAATGAAGACCCTTTGAAGGCATATTGCATGGTACCCATTACACGGGTCTCAACTCTCCAGGTTTAAGGTATTCTTCCTTCAGCTAAAACGTGCACGTGGAACCCAGAGTATGATCCACCGTGTGAACGGGAGACGTGTTCAAATATGTCTCAGTTTTACTCCCCTGGTACTCGGGTGCAACATTCCAGACGCTTTACTAACACTCTCCCGACTTGGAGAGTCAGTCCCTTTAACCTCCTGTTTGGCCCAGTTTGCAATTTCTGCGGAAGATGAACAGGAATAGCGAGAACCAATGAGAGACTAGCTGGAGGTGTCTGGACGGGCAAATTTAACTCTCATTTCCCACCAGGAAGAGGAATTAACCAAAGGCTCAGCGTGCCGTGCCGGAACCAGATTAGGGCCTGAAGCCATCCTGCGGTGTTGCGGCCAGCTCAAAAGAAAGCGAGTTGAAGAAAGGAGCTCAGGGTCACTGTAATTCACAAACATGCAGAGTTATAAATGACAGCTATCGTCCAAAAATATACTGAAGTAAGGCTGCCAAGACGACTTGAAAGCGGGGCAAAATTGCAGGAAACCGATTTCAGGAGGTAGACTGGAATTGCATTGAAAGCATAGGAAAAGAGGCAGAACGTCCACAATGATGCACTTGGCCAAAAAGGGCGTATGCGTTTTTTCCTGAATATATTCAGGAAAAAACGCATACGCCCTTTTTGGCCAACCAAGCAAGCTTGCAAAGGAAATCTGCACTACAATGAAGTCTCACTTCCCCCCGGTCAAAAGGGCCATCTGAAAAAAGTGTAAAATCCAGAAAGGCAGGACAGGCCATGGAGAACTGGGAGCCTTGTTATGCTGATGGGCGGGATGTAAATTGCCAACAGACACTCGGGAGAAGTGTATGGTGTTTCCTGAAACATCTAAAAAACAAAGCAACAGAGCCTAGGGCACTTCCACTTATGGTCCTATAGCTTAGGGAAATTAAATCAAAAAGACACAGCCACCCCAAAGTTTGGGACGCCTCTGTTTACAAGAACCTCGTTTACCGTACAAGTTCAATATCACAGAAAGTGAAAAATAGATAAAGAACTTGTGGTACTTACGTACAATTCAGTATCACTCAGCAATGAAATCTATGTCATCAGGCCCGTAGCAGCATAATGAGTGGATTCAGGTACGATGATTCTAACTGAAATAAGTCACACAGAAAAAGAAACATCATAAGATATCAGTAATACACGGAATGTAAACTTGGCTACACAGGAACTGAATTACAGAACAGAACAGGGTCTCAAATTTAGAAAACCAACTTATGCTTGCTTAAGGGGAAAGGTGAGTTGGGGTGCTGCATAAAACCAGAGATTGAAATGAGCACAGATAAAGTTCCTTAAGCCAAATATGGAATAGACAAGAGCTACTCCTTGCTCAACGAAATGGACTCAACACCGCATATTAAACGCCTAAGAATGTACCTGACTAGAAAGTATCTTAAAACCTATGGATTGCTATCTCTCCAAAAGAGAATCAAGCGTGTGTACAGGGGCATAAACGCAGCAGTGATAGGATTGGAGAGGTTCGGTGAGCAAATGAAGACCCTTTGAAGTCATATTGCATGGTACCCATTCCACGGGTTTCAACTACCCAGGTTTAAGGTATTCTTCCTTTAGCTAAAACATGCATGTGGAACGAAGAGTATGATCAACCGTGTGAACGGGAGACGTGTTCAAATATGTCTCAGTTTTCCTCCCCTGGTACTCGGGTGCAACATTCCAGACGCTTTACTAACACTCTCCCCACTTGGAGAGTCAGCGCCTTTAACCACATGTTTGGCCCAGTTTGCAATTTCTGCGGAAGATGAACAGGAATAGGGAGAACCAATGAGAGACTAGCTGGAGGTGTCTGGACGGGCAAATTTAACTCTCATTTCCCACCAGGAAGAGGAAATAACCAAAGGCTCAGCGTGCCGTGCCGGAACCAGATTAGGGCCTGAAGCCATCCTGCGGTGTTGCGGCCAGCTCACAAGAAAGCGAGTTGAAGAAAGGAGCTCAGGGGCACTGTAATTCACAAACCTGCAGAGTTATAAATGACAGCTATCGTCCAAAAATATACTGAAGTAAGGCTGCCAAGAGGACTTGAAAGCGGGGCAGAATTGCAGGAAACCGATTTCAGGAGGTAGACTGGAATTGCACTGAAAGCATAGGAAAACAGGCAGAACGTCCACAATGATGCACTTGGCCAAAAAGGGCGTATGCGTTTTTTCAGGAAAAAACGCATACGCCCTTTTTGGCCAACCAAGCAAGCTTGCAAAGGAAATGTGCACTACAATGAAGTCTCACTTCCCCCCGGTCAAAAGGGCCATCTGAAAAAAGTGTAAAATCCAGAAAGGCAGGACAGGCCATGGAGAACTGGGAGCCTTGTTATGCTGATGGGCGGGATGTAAATTGCCAACAGACACTCGGGAGAAGTGTATGGTGTTTCCTGAAACATCTAAAAAACAAAGCAACAGAGCCTAGGGCACTTCCACTTATGGTCCTATAGCTTAGGGAAATTAAAATCAAAAAGATACAGCCACCCCGAAGTTTGGAACGGCTCTGTTTACAAGACCCTCGTTTACAGTACAAGTTCAACATTGCAGAAAGTGAAAAATGGATAAAGAAGTTGCGGTATTTACTTACAAAGCAATATCACTCAGCAATGAAATCTATGTCATCAGGCCCTTAGCAGCACAATGAGTTGATTCAGGTATGATGATTCTAACTGAAATAAGTCACACAGAAAAAGAAACATCATAAGATATCAGTAATACATGGAATGTAAACTTGGCTACACAGGAACTGAATTACAGAACAGAACAGGGTCTCAAATTTAGAAAACCAACTTATGCTTGCTTAAGGGGAAAGGTGAGTTGGGGTGCTGCATAAAACCAGAGATTGAAATGAGCACAGATAAAGTTCCTTAAGCCAAATATGGAATAGACAAGAGCTACTCCTTGCTCAACGAAATGGACTCAACACCGCATATTAAACGCCTAAGAATGTACCTGACTAGTAAGTATCTGAAAACCTATGGATTGCTATGTCTCCAAAAGAGAATCAAGCGTGTGTACAGGGGCATAAACGCAGCAGTGATAGGATTGGAGAGGTTCGGTGAGCAAATGAAGACCCTTTGAAGGCATATTGCATGGTACCCATTCCACGGGTTTCAACTACCCAGGTTTAAGGTATTCTGCCTTCAGCTAAAACATGCACGTGGAACCCAGAGTATGATCCACCATGTGAATGGGAGACGTGTTCAAATATGTCTCAGTTTTACTCCCCTGGTACTCGGGTGCAACATTCCAGACGCTTTACTAACACTCTCCCCACTTGGAGAGTCAGCGCCTTTAACCTCCTGTTTGGCCCAGTTTGCAATTTCTGCGGAAGATGAACAGGAATAGGGAGAACCAATGAGAGACTAGCTGGAGGTGTCTGGACGGGCAAATTTAACTCTCATTTCCCACCAGGAAGAGGAACTAACCAAAGGCTCAGAGTGCCGTGCCGGAACCAGATTAGGGCCTGAAGCCATCCGGCGGTGTTGCGGCCAGCTCAAAAGAAAACGAGTTGAAGAAAGGAGCTCAGGGGCACTGTAATTCACAAACCTGCAGAGTTATAAATGACAGCTATCGTCCAAAAATATACTGAAGTAAGGCTGCCAAGAGGACTTGAAAGCGGGGCAGAATTGCAGGAAACCGATTTCAGGAGGTAGACTGGAATTGCATTGAAAGCATAGGAAAAGAGGCAGAACGTCCACAATGATGCACTTGGCCAAAAAGGGCGTATGCGTTTTTTCCTGAATATATTCAGGAAAAAACGCATACGCCCTTTTTGGCCAACCAAACAAGCTTGCAAAGGAAATCTGCACTACAATGAAGTCTCACTTCCCCCCGGTCAAAAGGGCCATCTGAAAAAAGTGTAAAATCCAGAAAGGCAGGACAGGCCATGGAGAAGTGGGAGCCTTGTTATGCTGATGGGCGGGATGTCAATTGCCAACAGACACTCGGGAGAAGTGTATGGTGTTTCCTGAAACATCTAAAAAACAAAGCAACAGAGCCTAGGGCACTTCCACTTATGGTCCTATAGCTTAGGGAAATTAAAATCAAAAAGACACAGCCACCCCGAAGTTTGGAACGGCTCTGTTTACAAGACCCTCGTTTACAGTACAAGTTCAACATTGCAGAAAGTGAAAAATGGATAAAGAAGTTGCGGTATTTACTTACAAAGCAATATCACTCAGCAATGAAATCTATGTCATCAGGCCCTTAGCAGCACAATGAGTGGATTCAGGTATGATGATTCTAACTGAAATAAGTCACACAGAAAAAGAAACATCATAAGATATCAGTAATACATGGAATGTAAACTTGGCTACACAGGAACTGAATTACAGAACAGAACAGGGTCTCAAATTTAGAAAACCAACTTATGCTTGCTTAAGGGGAAAGGTGAGTTGGGGTGCTGCATAAAACCAGAGATTGAAATGAGCACAGATAAAGTTCCTTAAGCCAAATATGGAATAGACAAGAGCTACTCCTTGCTCAACGAAATGGACTCAACACCGCATATTAAACGCCTAAGAATGTACCTGACTAGTAAGTATCTGAAAACCTATGGATTGCTATGTCTCCAAAAGAGAATCAAGCGTGTGTACAGGGGCATAAACGCAGCAGTGATAGGATTGGAGAGGTTCGGTGAGCAAATGAAGACCCTTTGAAGGCATATTGCATGGTACCCATTCCACGGGTTTCAACTACCCAGGTTTAAGGTATTCTGCCTTCAGCTAAAACATGCACGTGGAACCCAGAGTATGATCCACCATGTGAATGGGAGACGTGTTCAAATATGTCTCAGTTTTACTCCCCTGGTACTCGGGTGCAACATTCCAGACGCTTTACTAACACTCTCCCCACTTGGAGAGTCAGCGCCTTTAACCTCCTGTTTGGCCCAGTTTGCAATTTCTGCGGAAGATGAACAGGAATAGGGAGAACCAATGAGAGACTAGCTGGAGGTGTCTGGACGGGCAAATTTAACTCTCATTTCCCACCAGGAAGAGGAACTAACCAAAGGCTCAGAGTGCCGTGCCGGAACCAGATTAGGGCCTGAAGCCATCCGGCGGTGTTGCGGCCAGCTCAAAAGAAAACGAGTTGAAGAAAGGAGCTCAGGGGCACTGTAATTCACAAACCTGCAGAGTTATAAATGACAGCTATCGTCCAAAAATATACTGAAGTAAGGCTGCCAAGAGGACTTGAAAGCGGGGCAGAATTGCAGGAAACCGATTTCAGGAGGTAGACTGGAATTGCATTGAAAGCATAGGAAAAGAGGCAGAACGTCCACAATGATGCACTTGGCCAAAAAGGGCGTATGCGTTTTTTCCTGAATATATTCAGGAAAAAACGCATACGCCCTTTTTGGCCAACCAAACAAGCTTGCAAAGGAAATCTGCACTACAATGAAGTCTCACTTCCCCCCGGTCAAAAGGGCCATCTGAAAAAAGTGTAAAATCCAGAAAGGCAGGACAGGCCATGGAGAACTGGGAGCCTTGTTATGCTGATGGGCGGGATGTCAATTGCCAACAGACACTCGGGAGAAGTGTATGGTGTTTCCTGAAACATCTAAAAAACAAAGCAACAGAGCCTAGGGCACTTCCACTTATGGTCCTATAGCTTAGGGAAATTAAAATCAAAAAGACACAGCCACCCCGAAGTTTGGAACGGCTCTGTTTACAAGAACCTCGTTTACAGTACAAGTTCAACATCGCAGAAAGTGAAAAATGGATAAAGAAGTTGCGGTATTTACTTACAAAGCAATATCACTCAGCAATGAAATCTATGTCATCAGGCCCTTAGCAGCACAATGAGTGGATTCAGGTATGATGATTCTAACTGAAATAAGTCACACAGAAAAAGAAACATCATAAGATATCAGTAATACACGGAATGTAAACTTGGCTACACAGGAACTGAATTACAGAACAGAACAGGGTCTCAAATTTAGAAAACCAACTTATGCTTGCTTAAGGGTAAAGGTGAGTTGGGGTGCTGCATAAAACCAGAGATTGAAATGAGCACAGATAAAGTTCCTTAAGCCAAATATGGAATAGACAAGAGCTACTCCTTGCTCAACGAAATGGACTCAACACCCCATATTAAACGCCTAAGAATGTACCTGACTAGTAAGTATCTTAAAACCTATGGATTGCTATGTCTCCAAAAGAGAATTAAGCGTGTGTACAGAGGCATAAACGCAGCAGTGATAGGATTAGAGAGGTTCGGTGAGCAAATGAAAATCCTTTGAAGTCTTATTGCATGGTACCCATTCCACGGGTTTCAACTACTCAGGTTTAAGGTATTCTTCATTCAGCTAAAACATGCATGTGGAACCTAGAGTATAATCAACCATGTGATCGGGAGACGTGTTCAAATATGTCTCAGTTTTCGTACCTGGTACTCGGGTGCAACATTCCAGATGCTTTACTAACACTCTCCCGACTTGGAGAGTCAGTCCCTTTAACCTCCTGTTTGGCCCAGTTTGCAATTTCTGCGGAACATGAACAGGAATAGCGAGAACCAATGAGAGACTAGGTGGAGGTGTCTGGACGGGCAAATTTAACTCTCATTTCCCACCAGGAAGAGGAATTAACCAAAGGCTCAGCATGCCGTGCCGGAACCAGATTAGGGCCTGAAGCCATCCTGCGGTGTTGCGGCCAGCTCACAAGAAAGCGAGTTGAAGAAAGGAGCTCAGGGGCACTGTAATTCACAAACCTGCAGAGTTATAAATGACAGCTATCGTCCAAAAATATACTGAAGTAAGGCTGCCAAGAGGACTTGAAAGCGGGGCAGAATTGCAGGAAACCGATTTCAGGAGGTAGACTGGAATTGCATTGAAAGCATAGGAAAAGAGGCAGAACGTCCACAATGATGCACTTGGCCAAAAAGGGCGTATGCGTTTTTTCCTGAATATATTCAGGAAAAAACGCATACGCCCTTTTTGGCCAACCAAGCAAGCTTGCAAAGGAAATCTGCACTACAATGAAGTCTCACTTCCCCCCGGTCAAAAGGGCCATCTGAAAAAAGTGTAAAATCCAGAAAGGCAGGACAGGCCATGGAGAACTGGGAGCCTTGTTATGCTGATGGGCGGGATGTAAATTGCCAACAGACACTCGGGAGAAGTGTATGGTGTTTCCTGAAACATCTACAAAACAAAGCAACAGAGCCTAGGGCACTTCCACTTATGGTCCTATAGCTTAGGGAAATTAAAATCAAAAAGACACAGCCACCCCGAAGTTTGGAACGGCTCTGTTTACAAGAACCTCGTTTACAGTACAAGTTCAACATCGCAGAAAGTGAAAAATGGATAAAGAAGTTGCGGTATTTACGTACAAAACAATATCACTCAGCAATGAAATCTATGTCATCAGGCCCTTAGCAGCACAATGAGTGGATTCAGGTATGATGATTCTAACTGAAATAAGTCACACAGAAAAAGAAACATCATAAGATATCAGTAATACATGGAATGTAAACTTGGCTACACAGGAACTGAATTACAGAACAGAACAGGGTCTGAAATTTAGAAAACCAACTTATGCTTGCTTAAGGGGAAAGGTGAGTTGGGGTGCTGCATAAAACCAGAGATTGAAATGAGCACAGATAAAGTTCCTTAAGCCAAATATGGAATAGACAAGAGCTACTCCTTGCTCAACGAAATGGACTCAACACCGCATATTAAACGCCTAAGAATGTACCTGACTAGAAAGTATCTTAAAACCTATGGATTGCTATGTCTCCAAAAGAGAATCAAGCGTGTGTACAGGGGCATAAACGCAGCAGTGATAGGATTGGAGAGGTTCGGTGAGCAAATGAAGACCCTTTGAAGTCATATTGCATTGTACCCATTCCACGGGTCTCAACTCTCCAGGTTTAAGGTATTCTTCCTTCAGCTAAAACATGCATGTGGAACCCAGAGTATGATCAACCATGTGAACGGGAGACGTGTTCAAATATGTCTCAGTTTTCGTACCCTGGTACTCGGGTGCAACATTCCAGACGCTTTACTAACACTCTCCCCACTTGGAGAGTCAGCGCCTTTAACCTCCTGTTTGTCCCAGTTTGCAATTTCTGCGGAAGATGAACAGGAATAGGGAACACCAATGAGAGACTAGCTGGAGGTGTCTGGACGGGCAAATTTAACTCTCATTTCCCACCAGGAAGAGGAAATAACCAAAGGCTCAGCGTGCCGGGCCGGAACCAGATTAGGGCCTGAAGCCATCCTGCGGTGTTGCGGCCAGCTCAAAAGAAAGCTAGTTGAAGAAAGGAGCTCAGGGGCACTGTAATTCACAAACCTGCAGAGTTATAAATGACAGCTATCGTCCAAAAATATACTGAAGTAAGGCTGCCAAGAGGACTTGAAAGCGGGGCAGAATTGCAGGAAACCGATTTCAGGAGGTAGACTGGAATTGCATTGAAAGCATAGGAAAAGAGGCAGAACGTCCACAATGATGCACTTGGCCAAAAAGGGCGTATGCGTTTTTTCCTGAATATATTCAGGAAAAAACGCATACGCCCTTTTTGGCCAACCAAGCAAGCTTGCAAAGGAAATCTGCACTACAATGAAGTTTCACTTCCCCCCGGTCAAAAGGGCCATCTGAAAAAAGTGTAAAATCCAGAAAGGCAGGACAGGCCATGGAGAACTGGGAGCCTTGTTATGCTGATGGGCGGGATGTAAATTGCCAACAGACACTCGGGAGAAGTGTATGGTTTTTCCTGAAACATCTAAAAAACAAAGCAACAGAGCCTAGGGCACTTCCACTTATGGTCCTATAGCTTAGGGAAATTAAAATCAAAAAGACACAGCCACCCCAAAGTTTGGGACGCCTCTTTTTACAAGAACCTCGTTTACAGTACAAGTTCAACATCGCAGAAAGTGAAAAATGGATAAAGAACATGTGGTATTTACTTACAAAGCAATATCACTCAGCAATGAAATCTATGTCATCAGGCCCTTAGCAGCACAATGAGTGGATTCAGGTATGATGATTCTAACTGAAATAAGTCACACAGAAAAAGAAACATCATAAGATATCAGTAATACACGGAAAGTAAACTTGGCTACACAGGAACTGAATTACAGAACAGAACAGGGTCTCAAATTTAGAAAACCAACTTATGCTTGCTTAAGGGGAAAGGTGAGTTGGGGTGCTGCATAAAACCAGAGATTGAAATGAGCACAGATAAAGTTCCTTAAGCCAAATATGGAATAGACAAGAGCTACTCCTTGCTCAACGAAATGGACTCAACACCGCATATTAAACGCCTAAGAATGTACCTGACTAGTAAGTATCTTAAAACCTATGGATTGCTATGTCTCCGAAAGAGAATCAAGCATGTGTACAGGCGCATAAACGCAGCAGTGATAGGATTGGAGAGGTTCGGTGAACAAATGAAGACCCTTTGAAGTCATATTGCATGGTACCCATTCCACGGGTCTCAACTCTCCAGGTTTAAGGTATTCTTCCTTCAGCTAAAACATGCATGTGGAACCCAGAGTATGACCAACCGTGTGAACGGGAGACGTGTTCAAATATGTCTCAGTTTTCGTACCCTGGTACTCGGGTGCAACATTCCAGAGGCTTTACTAACACTCTCCCCACTTGGAGAGTCAGCGCCTTTAACCTCCTGTTTGTCCCAGTTTGCAATTTCTGCGGAAGATGAACAGGAATAGGGAGAACCAATGAGAGACTAGCTGGAGGTGTCTGGACGGGCAAATTTAACTCTCATTTCCCACCAGGAAGAGGAATTAACCAAAGGCTCAGCGTGCCGTGCCGGAACCAGATTAGGGCCTGAAGCCATCCTGCGGTGTTGCGGCCAGCTCACAAGAAAGCGAGTTGAACAAAGGAGCTCAGGGGCACTGTAATTCACAAACCTGCAGAGTTATAAATGACAGCTATCGTCCAAAAATATACTGAAGTAAGGCTGCCAAGAGGACTTGAAAGCGGGGCAGAATTGCAGGAAACCGATTTCAGGAGGTAGACTGGAATTGCATTGAAAGCATAGGAAAAGAGGCAGAACGTCCACAATGATGCACTTGGCCAAAAAGGGCGTATGCGTTTTTTCCTGAATATATTCAGGAAAAAACGCATACGCCCTTTTTGGCCAACCAAGCAAGCTTGCAAAGGAAATCTGCACTACAATGAAGTCTCACTTCCCCCCGGTCAAAAGGGCCATCTGAAAAAAGTGTAAAATCCAGAAAGGCAGGACAGGCCATGGAGAACTGGGAGCCTTGTTATGCTGATGGGCGGGATGTAAATTGCCAACATACACTCGGGAGAAGTGTATGGTTTTTCCTGAAACATCTAAAAAACAAAGCAACAGAGCCTAGGGCACTTCCACTTATGGTCCTATAGCTTAGGGAAATTAAAATCAAAAAGACACAGCCACCCCAAAGTTTGGGACGCCTCTGTTTACAAGAACCTCGTTTACAGTACAAGTTCAACATCGCAGAAAGTGAAAAATGGATAAAGAACATGTGGTATTTACTTACAAAGCAATATCACTCAGCAATGAAATCTATGTCATCAGGCCCTTAGCAGCACAATGAGTGGATTCAGGTATGATGATTCTAACTGAAATAAGTCACACAGAAAAAGAAACATCATAAGATATCAGTAATACACGGAATGTAAACTTGGCTACACAGGAACTGAATTACAGAACAGAACAGGGTCTCAAATTTAGAAAACCAACTTATGCTTGCTTAAGGGGAAAGGTGAGTTGGGGTGCTGCATAAAACCAGAGATTGAAATGAGCACAGATATAGTTCCTTAAGCCAAATATGGACTAGACAAGAGCTACTCCTTGCTCAAAGAAATGGACTCAACACCCCATATTAAACGCCTAAGAATGTACCTGACTAGTAAGTATCTTAAAACCTATGGATTGCTATGTCTCCGAAAGAGAATCAAGCGTGTGTACAGGGGCATAAATGCAGCAGTGATAGGATTGGAGAGGTTCGGTGAGCAAATGAAGACCCTTTGAAGTCATATTGCATGGTACCCATTCCACGGGTCTCAACTCTCCAGGTTTAAGGTATTCTTCCTTCAGCTAAAACATGCATGTGGAACCCAGAGTATGATCAACCATGTGAACGGGAGACGTGTTCAAATATGTCTCAGTTTTCGTACCCTGGTACTCGGGTGCAACATTCCAGACGCTTTACTAACACTCTACACACTTGGAGAGTCAGCGCCTTTAACCTCCTGTTTGTCCCAGTTTGCAATTTCTGCGGAAGATGAACAGGAATAGGGAACACCAATGAGAGACTAGCTGGAGGTGTCTGGACGGGCAAATTTAACTCTCATTTCCCACCAGGAAGAGGAAATAACCAAAGGCTCAGCGTGCCGGGCCGGAACCAGATTAGGGCCTGAAGCCATCCTGCGGTGTTGCGGCCAGCTCAAAAGAAAGCTAGTTGAAGAAAGGAGCTCAGGGGCACTGTAATTCACAAACCTGCAGAGTTATAAATGACAGCTATCGTCCAAAAATATACTGAAGTAAGGCTGCCAAGAGGACTTGAAAGCGGGGCAGAATTGCAGGAAACCGATTTCAGGAGGTAGACTGGAATTGCATTGAAAGCATAGGAAAAGAGGCAGAACGTCCACAATGATGCACTTGGCCAAAAAGGGCGTATGCGTTTTTTCCTGAATATATTCAGGAAAAAACGCATACGCCCTTTTTGGCCAACCAAGCAAGCTTGCAAAGGAAATCTGCACTACAATGAAGTTTCACTTCCCCCCGGTCAAAAGGGCCATCTGAAAAAAGTGTAAAATCCAGAAAGGCAGGACAGGCCATGGAGAACTGGGAGCCTTGTTATGCTGATGGGCGGGATGTAAATTGCCAACAGACACTCGGGAGAAGTGTATGGTGTTTCCTGAAACATCTAAAAAACAAAGCAACAGAGCCTAGGGCACTTCCACTTATGGTCCTATAGCTTAGGGAAATTAAAATCAAAAAGACACAGCCACCCCAAAGTTTGGGACGCCTCTGTTTACAAGAACCTCGTTTACCGTACGAGTTCAATATCACAGAAAGTGAAAAATGGATAAAGAAGTTGTGGTACTTACGTACAATGCAGTATCACTCAGCAATGAAATCTATGTCATCAGGCCCGTAGCAGCACAATGAGTGGATTCAGGTATGATGATTCTAACTGAAATAAGTCACACAGAAAAAGAAACATCATAAGATATCAGTAATACACGGAATGTAAACTTGGCTACAAAGGAACTGAATTACAGAACAGAACAGGGTCTCAAATTTAGAAAACCAACTTTTGCTTGCTTAAGGGTAAAGGTGAGTTGGGGTGCTGCATAAAACCAGAGATTGAAACGAGCACAGATAAAGTTCCTTAAGCCAAATATGGAATAGACAAGAGCTACTCCTTGCTCAACGAAATGGACTCAACACCCCATATTAAACGCCTAAGAATGTACCTGACTAGTAAGTATCTTAAAAGCTATGGATTGCTATGTCTCCAAAAGAGAATCAAGCGTGTGTACAGGGGCATAAACGCAGCAGTGATAGGATTGGAGAGGTTCGGTGAGCAAATGAAGACCCTTTGAAGTCATATTGCATGGTACCCATTCCACGGGTCTCAACTCTCCAGGTTTAAGGTATTCTTCCTTCAGCTAAAACATGCATGTGGAACCTAGAGTATGATCAACCATGTGATCGGGAGACGTGTTCAAATATATCTCAGTTTTCGTACCATGGTACTCGGGTGCAACATTCCAGACGCTTTACTAACACTCTCCTGACTTGGAAAGTCCGTCCCTTTAATCTCCTGTTTGGCCCAGTTTGCAATTTCTGCGGAAGATGAACAGGAATAGCGAGAACCAATGAGAGACTAGCTGGAGGTGTCTGGACGGGCAAATTTAACTCTCATTTCCCACCAGGAAGAGGAAATAACCAAAGGCTCAGCGTGCCGGGCCGGAACCAGATTAGGGCCTGAAGCCATCCTGCGGTGTTGCGGCCAGCTCAAAAGAAAGCTAGTTGAAGAAAGGAGCTCAGGGGCACTGTAATTCACAAACCTGCAGAGTTATAAATGACAGCTATCGTCCAAAAATATACTGAAGTAAGGCTGCCAAGAGGACTTGAAAGCGGGGCAGAATTGCAGGAAACCGATTTCAGGAGGTACACTGGAATTGCATTGAAAGCATAGGAAAAGAGGCAGAACGTCCACAATGATGCACTTGGCCAAAAAGGGCGTATGCGTTTTTTCCTGAATATATTCAGGAAAAAACGCATACGCCCTTTTTGGCCAACCAAACAAGCTTGCAAAGGAAATCTGCACTACAATGAAGTCTCACTTCCCCCCGGTCAAAAGGGCCATCTGAAAAAAGTGTAAAATCCAGAAAGGCAGGACAGGCCATGGAGAACTGGGAGCCTTGTTATGCTGATGGGCGGGATGTCAATTGCCAACAGACACTCGGGAGAAGTGTATGGTGTTTCCTGAAACATCTAAAAAACAAAGCAACAGAGCCTAGGGCACTTCCACTTATGGTCCTATAGCTTAGGGAAATTAAAATCAAAAAGACACAGCCACCCCGAAGTTTGGAACGGCTCTGTTTACAAGAACCTCGTTTACAGTACAAGTTCAACATCGCAGAAAGTGAAAAATGGATAAAGAAGTTGCGGTATTTACTTACAAAGCAATATCACTCAGCAATGAAATCTATGTCATCAGGCCCTTAGCAGCACAATGAGTGGATTCAGGTATGATGATTCTAACTGAAATAAGTCACACAGAAAAAGAAACATCATAAGATATCAGTAATACACGGAATGTAAACTTGGCTACACAGGAACTGAATTACAGAACAGAACAGGGTCTCAAATTTAGAAAACCAACTTATGCTTGCTTAAGGGTAAAGGTGAGTTGGGGTGCTGCATAAAACCAGAGATTGAAATGAGCACAGATAAAGTTCCTTAAGCCAAATATGGAATAGACAAGAGCTACTCCTTGCTCAACGAAATGGACTCAACACCCCATATTAAACGCCTAAGAATGTACCTGACTAGTAAGTATCTTAAAACCTATGGATTGCTATGTCTCCAAAAGAGAATTAAGCGTGTGTACAGAGGCATAAACGCAGCAGTGATAGGATTAGAGAGGTTCGGTGAGCAAATGAAAATCCTTTGAAGTCTTATTGCATGGTACCCATTCCACGGGTTTCAACTACTCAGGTTTAAGGTATTCTTCATTCAGCTAAAACATGCATGTGGAACCTAGAGTATAATCAACCATGTGATCGGGAGACGTGTTCAAATATGTCTCAGTTTTCGTACCTGGTACTCGGGTGCAACATTCCAGATGCTTTACTAACACTCTCCCGACTTGGAGAGTCAGTCCCTTTAACCTCCTGTTTGGCCCAGTTTGCAATTTCTGCGGAACATGAACAGGAATAGCGAGAACCAATGAGAGACTAGGTGGAGGTGTCTGGACGGGCAAATTTAACTCTCATTTCCCACCAGGAAGAGGAATTAACCAAAGGCTCAGCATGCCGTGCCGGAACCAGATTAGGGCCTGAAGCCATCCTGCGGTGTTGCGGCCAGCTCACAAGAAAGCGAGTTGAAGAAAGGAGCTCAGGGGCACTGTAATTCACAAACCTGCAGAGTTATAAATGACAGCTATCGTCCAAAAATATACTGAAGTAAGGCTGCCAAGAGGACTTGAAAGCGGGGCAGAATTGCAGGAAACCGATTTCAGGAGGTAGACTGGAATTGCATTGAAAGCATAGGAAAAGAGGCAGAACGTCCACAATGATGCACTTGGCCAAAAAGGGCGTATGCGTTTTTTCCTGAATATATTCAGGAAAAAACGCATACGCCCTTTTTGGCCAACCAAGCAAGCTTGCAAAGGAAATCTGCACTACAATGAAGTCTCACTTCCCCCCGGTCAAAAGGGCCATCTGAAAAAAGTGTAAAATCCAGAAAGGCAGGACAGGCCATGGAGAACTGGGAGCCTTGTTATGCTGATGGGCGGGATGTAAATTGCCAACAGACACTCGGGAGAAGTGTATGGTGTTTCCTGAAACATCTACAAAACAAAGCAACAGAGCCTAGGGCACTTCCACTTATGGTCCTATAGCTTAGGGAAATTAAAATCAAAAAGACACAGCCACCCCGAAGTTTGGAACGGCTCTGTTTACAAGAACCTCGTTTACAGTACAAGTTCAACATCGCAGAAAGTGAAAAATGGATAAAGAAGTTGCGGTATTTACGTACAAAACAATATCACTCAGCAATGAAATCTATGTCATCAGGCCCTTAGCAGCACAATGAGTGGATTCAGGTATGATGATTCTAACTGAAATAAGTCACACAGAAAAAGAAACATCATAAGATATCAGTAATACATGGAATGTAAACTTGGCTACACAGGAACTGAATTACAGAACAGAACAGGGTCTGAAATTTAGAAAACCAACTTATGCTTGCTTAAGGGGAAAGGTGAGTTGGGGTGCTGCATAAAACCAGAGATTGAAATGAGCACAGATAAAGTTCCTTAAGCCAAATATGGAATAGACAAGAGCTACTCCTTGCTCAACGAAATGGACTCAACACCGCATATTAAACGCCTAAGAATGTACCTGACTAGAAAGTATCTTAAAACCTATGGATTGCTATGTCTCCAAAAGAGAATCAAGCGTGTGTACAGGGGCATAAACGCAGCAGTGATAGGATTGGAGAGGTTCGGTGAGCAAATGAAGACCCTTTGAAGTCATATTGCATTGTACCCATTCCACGGGTCTCAACTCTCCAGGTTTAAGGTATTCTTCCTTCAGCTAAAACATGCATGTGGAACCCAGAGTATGATCAACCATGTGAACGGGAGACGTGTTCAAATATGTCTCAGTTTTCGTACCCTGGTACTCGGGTGCAACATTCCAGACGCTTTACTAACACTCTCCCCACTTGGAGAGTCAGCGCCTTTAACCTCCTGTTTGTCCCAGTTTGCAATTTCTGCGGAAGATGAACAGGAATAGGGAACACCAATGAGAGACTAGCTGGAGGTGTCTGGACGGGCAAATTTAACTCTCATTTCCCACCAGGAAGAGGAAATAACCAAAGGCTCAGCGTGCCGGGCCGGAACCAGATTAGGGCCTGAAGCCATCCTGCGGTGTTGCGGCCAGCTCAAAAGAAAGCTAGTTGAAGAAAGGAGCTCAGGGGCACTGTAATTCACAAACCTGCAGAGTTATAAATGACAGCTATCGTCCAAAAATATACTGAAGTAAGGCTGCCAAGAGGACTTGAAAGCGGGGCAGAATTGCAGGAAACCGATTTCAGGAGGTAGACTGGAATTGCATTGAAAGCATAGGAAAAGAGGCAGAACGTCCACAATGATGCACTTGGCCAAAAAGGGCGTATGCGTTTTTTCCTGAATATATTCAGGAAAAAACGCATACGCCCTTTTTGGCCAACCAAGCAAGCTTGCAAAGGAAATCTGCACTACAATGAAGTTTCACTTCCCCCCGGTCAAAAGGGCCATCTGAAAAAAGTGTAAAATCCAGAAAGGCAGGACAGGCCATGGAGAACTGGGAGCCTTGTTATGCTGATGGGCGGGATGTAAATTGCCAACAGACACTCGGGAGAAGTGTATGGTTTTTCCTGAAACATCTAAAAAACAAAGCAACAGAGCCTAGGGCACTTCCACTTATGGTCCTATAGCTTAGGGAAATTAAAATCAAAAAGACACAGCCACCCCAAAGTTTGGGACGCCTCTTTTTACAAGAACCTCGTTTACAGTACAAGTTCAACATCGCAGAAAGTGAAAAATGGATAAAGAACATGTGGTATTTACTTACAAAGCAATATCACTCAGCAATGAAATCTATGTCATCAGGCCCTTAGCAGCACAATGAGTGGATTCAGGTATGATGATTCTAACTGAAATAAGTCACACAGAAAAAGAAACATCATAAGATATCAGTAATACACGGAAAGTAAACTTGGCTACACAGGAACTGAATTACAGAACAGAACAGGGTCTCAAATTTAGAAAACCAACTTATGCTTGCTTAAGGGGAAAGGTGAGTTGGGGTGCTGCATAAAACCAGAGATTGAAATGAGCACAGATAAAGTTCCTTAAGCCAAATATGGAATAGACAAGAGCTACTCCTTGCTCAACGAAATGGACTCAACACCGCATATTAAACGCCTAAGAATGTACCTGACTAGTAAGTATCTTAAAACCTATGGATTGCTATGTCTCCGAAAGAGAATCAAGCATGTGTACAGGCGCATAAACGCAGCAGTGATAGGATTGGAGAGGTTCGGTGAACAAATGAAGACCCTTTGAAGTCATATTGCATGGTACCCATTCCACGGGTCTCAACTCTCCAGGTTTAAGGTATTCTTCCTTCAGCTAAAACATGCATGTGGAACCCAGAGTATGACCAACCGTGTGAACGGGAGACGTGTTCAAATATGTCTCAGTTTTCGTACCCTGGTACTCGGGTGCAACATTCCAGAGGCTTTACTAACACTCTCCCCACTTGGAGAGTCAGCGCCTTTAACCTCCTGTTTGTCCCAGTTTGCAATTTCTGCGGAAGATGAACAGGAATAGGGAGAACCAATGAGAGACTAGCTGGAGGTGTCTGGACGGGCAAATTTAACTCTCATTTCCCACCAGGAAGAGGAATTAACCAAAGGCTCAGCGTGCCGTGCCGGAACCAGATTAGGGCCTGAAGCCATCCTGCGGTGTTGCGGCCAGCTCACAAGAAAGCGAGTTGAACAAAGGAGCTCAGGGGCACTGTAATTCACAAACCTGCAGAGTTATAAATGACAGCTATCGTCCAAAAATATACTGAAGTAAGGCTGCCAAGAGGACTTGAAAGCGGGGCAGAATTGCAGGAAACCGATTTCAGGAGGTAGACTGGAATTGCATTGAAAGCATAGGAAAAGAGGCAGAACGTCCACAATGATGCACTTGGCCAAAAAGGGCGTATGCGTTTTTTCCTGAATATATTCAGGAAAAAACGCATACGCCCTTTTTGGCCAACCAAGCAAGCTTGCAAAGGAAATCTGCACTACAATGAAGTCTCACTTCCCCCCGGTCAAAAGGGCCATCTGAAAAAAGTGTAAAATCCAGAAAGGCAGGACAGGCCATGGAGAACTGGGAGCCTTGTTATGCTGATGGGCGGGATGTAAATTGCCAACATACACTCGGGAGAAGTGTATGGTTTTTCCTGAAACATCTAAAAAACAAAGCAACAGAGCCTAGGGCACTTCCACTTATGGTCCTATAGCTTAGGGAAATTAAAATCAAAAAGACACAGCCACCCCAAAGTTTGGGACGCCTCTGTTTACAAGAACCTCGTTTACAGTACAAGTTCAACATCGCAGAAAGTGAAAAATGGATAAAGAACATGTGGTATTTACTTACAAAGCAATATCACTCAGCAATGAAATCTATGTCATCAGGCCCTTAGCAGCACAATGAGTGGATTCAGGTATGATGATTCTAACTGAAATAAGTCACACAGAAAAAGAAACATCATAAGATATCAGTAATACACGGAATGTAAACTTGGCTACACAGGAACTGAATTACAGAACAGAACAGGGTCTCAAATTTAGAAAACCAACTTATGCTTGCTTAAGGGTAAAGGTGAGTTGGGGTGCTGCATAAAACCAGAGATTGAAATGAGCACAGATAAAGTTCCTTAAGCCAAATATGGAATAGACAAGAGCTACTCCTTGCTCAACGAAATGGACTCAACACCCCATATTAAACGCCTAAGAATGTACCTGACTAGTAAGTATCTTAAAACCTATGGATTGCTATGTCTCCAAAAGAGAATTAAGCGTGTGTACAGAGGCATAAACGCAGCAGTGATAGGATTAGAGAGGTTCGTTGAGCAAATGAAAATCCTTTGAAGTCTTATTGCATGGTACCCATTCCACGGGTTTCAACTACTCAGGTTTAAGGTATTCTTCATTCAGCTAAAACATGCATGTGGAACCTAGAGTATAATCAACCATGTGATCGGGAGACGTGTTCAAATATGTCTCAGTTTTCGTACCTGGTACTCGGGTGCAACATTCCAGATGCTTTACTAACACTCTCCCGACTTGGAGAGTCAGTCCCTTTAACCTCCTGTTTGGCCCAGTTTGCAATTTCTGCGGAACATGAACAGGAATAGCGAGAACCAATGAGAGACTAGGTGGAGGTGTCTGGACGGGCAAATTTAACTCTCATTTCCCACCAGGAAGAGGAATTAACCAAAGGCTCAGCATGCCGTGCCGGAACCAGATTAGGGCCTGAAGCCATCCTGCGGTGTTGCGGCCAGCTCACAAGAAAGCGAGTTGAAGAAAGGAGCTCAGGGGCACTGTAATTCACAAACCTGCAGAGTTATAAATGACAGCTATCGTCCAAAAATATACTGAAGTAAGGCTGCCAAGAGGACTTGAAAGCGGGGCAGAATTGCAGGAAACCGATTTCAGGAGGTAGACTGGAATTGCACTGAAAGCATAGGAAAACAGGCAGAACGTCCACAATGATGCACTTGGCCAAAAAGGGCGTATGTGTTTTTTCAGGAAAAAACGCATACGCCCTTTTTGGCCAACCAAGCAAGCTTGCAAAGGAAATCTGCACTACAATGAAGTCTCACTTCCCCCCGGTCAAAAGGGCCATCTGAAAAAAGTGTAAAATCCAGAAAGGCAGGACAGGCCATGGAGAACTGGGAGCCTTGTTATGCTGATGGGCGGGATGTAAATTGCCAACAGACACTCGGGAGAAGTGTATGGTGTTTCCTGAAACATCTAAAAAACAAAGCAACAGAGCCTAGGGCACTTCCACTTATGGTCCTATTGCTTAGGGAAATTCAAATCAAAAAGATACAGCCACCCCGAAGTTTGGAACGGCTCTGTTTACAAGACCCTCGTTTACAGTACAAGTTCAACATCGCAGAAAGTGAAAAATGGATAAAGAAGTTGCGGTATTTACTTACAAAGCAATATCACTCAGCAATGAAATCTATGTCATCAGGCCCTTAGCAGCACAATGAGTTGATTCAGGTATGATGATTCTAACTGAAATAAGTCACACAGAAAAAGAAACATCATAAGATATCAGTAATACATGGAATGTAAACTTGGCTACACAGGAACTGAATTACAGAACAGAACAGGGTCTCAAATTTAGAAAACCAACTTATGCTTGCTTAAGGGGAAAGGTGAGTTGGGGTGCTGCATAAAACCAGAGATTGAAATGAGCACAGATAAAGTTCCTTAAGCCAAATATGGAATAGACAAGAGCTACTCCTTGCTCAACGAAATGGACTCAACACCGCATATTAAACGCCTAAGAATGTACCTGACTAGTAAGTATCTGAAAACCTATGGATTGCTATGTCTCCAAAAGAGAATCAAGCGTGTGTACAGGGGCATAAACGCAGCAGTGATAGGATTGGAGAGGTTCGGTGAGCAAATGAAGACCCTTTGAAGGCATATTGCATGGTACCCATTCCACGGGTTTCAACTACCCAGGTTTAAGGTATTCTGCCTTCAGCTAAAACATGCACGTGGAACCCAGAGTATGATCCACCATGTGAATGGGAGACGTGTTCAAATATGTCTCAGTTTTACTCCCCTGGTACTCGGGTGCAACATTCTAGACGCTTTACTAACACTCTCCCCACTTGGAGAGTCAGCGCCTTTAACCTCCTGTTTGGCCCAGTTTGCAATTTCTGTGGAAGATGAACAGGAATAGGGAGAACCAATGAGAGACTAGCTGGAGGTGTCTGGACGGGCAAATTTAACTCTCATTTCCCACCAGGAAGAGGAACTAACCAAAGGCTCAGAGTGCCGTGCCGGAACCAGATTAGGGCCTGAAGCCATCAGGTGTTGCGGCCAGCTCAAAAGAAAACGAGTTGAAGAAAGGAGCTCAGGGGCACTGTAATTCACAAACCTGCAGAGTTATAAATGACAGCTATCGTCCAAAAATATACTGAAGTAAGGCTGCCAAGAGGACTTGAAAGCGGGGCAGAATTGCAGGAAACCGATTTCAGGAGGTAGACTGGAATTGCATTGAAAGCATAGGAAAAGAGGCAGAACGTCCACAATGATGCACTTGGCCAAAAAGGGCGTATGCGTTTTTTCCTGAATATATTCAGGAAAAAACGCATACGCCCTTTTTGGCCAACCAAACAAGCTTGCAAAGGAAATCTGCACTACAATGAAGTCTCACTTCCCCCCGGTCAAAAGGGCCATCTGAAAAAAGTGTAAAATCCAGAAAGGCAGGACAGGCCATGGAGAACTGGGAGCCTTGTTATGCTGATGGGCGGGATGTCAATTGCCAACAGACACTCGGGAGAAGTGTATGGTGTTTCCTGAAACATCTAAAAAACAAAGCAACAGAGCCTAGGGCACTTCCACTTATGGTCCTATAGCTTAGGGAAATTAAAATCAAAAAGACACAGCCACCCCGAAGTTTGGAACGGCTCTGTTTACAAGAACCTCGTTTACAGTACAAGTTCAACATCGCAGAAAGTGAAAAATGGATAAAGAAGTTGCGGTATTTACTTACAAAGCAATATCACTCAGCAATGAAATCTATGTCATCAGGCCCTTAGCAGCACAATGAGTGGATTCAGGTATGATGATTCTAACTGAAATAAGTCACACAGAAAAAGAAACATCATAAGATATCAGTAATACACGGAATGTAAACTTGGCTACACAGGAACTGAATTACAGAACAGAACAGGGTCTCAAATTTAGAAAACCAACTTATGCTTGCTTAAGGGTAAAGGTGAGTTGGGGTGCTGCATAAAACCAGAGATTGAAATGAGCACAGATAAAGTTCCTTAAGCCAAATATGGAATAGACAAGAGCTACTCCTTGCTCAACGAAATGGACTCAACACCCCATATTAAACGCCTAAGAATGTACCTGACTAGTAAGTATCTTAAAACCTATGGATTGCTATGTCTCCAAAAGAGAATTAAGCGTTTGTACAGGGGCATAAACGCAGCAGTGATAGGATTAGAGAGGTTCGGTGAGCAAATGAAAATCCTTTGAAGTCTTATTGCATGGTACCCATTCCACGGGTTTCAACTACTCAGTTTTAAGGTATTCTTCAGCTAAAACATGCATGTGGAACCTAGAGTATAATCAACCATGTGATCGGGAGACGTGTTCAAATATGTCTCAGTTTTCGTACCTGGTACTCGGGTGCAACATTCCAGATGCTTTACTAACACTCTCCCGACTTGGAGAGTCAGTCCCTTTAACCTCCTGTTTGGCCCAGTTTGCAATTTCTGCGGAAGATGAACAGGAATAGCGAGAACCAATGAGAGACTAGGTGGAGGTGTCTGGACGGGCAAATTTAACTCTCATTTCCCACCAGGAGGAGGAATTAACCAAAGGCTCAGCATGCCGTGCCGGAACCAGATTAGGGCCTGAAGCCATCCTGCGGTGTTGCGGCCAGCTCACAAGAAAGCGAGTTGAAGAAAGGAGCTCAGGGGCACTGTAATTCACAAACCTGCAGAGTTATAAATGACAGCTATCGTCCAAAAATATACTGAAGTAAGGCTGCCAAGAGGACTTGAAAGCGGGGCAGAATTGCAGGAAACCGATTTCAGGAGGTAGACTGGAATTGCATTGAAAGCATAGGAAAAGAGGCAGAACGTCCACAATGATGCACTTGGCCAAAAAGGGCGTATGCGTTTTTTCCTGAATATATTCAGGAAAAAACGCATACGCCCTTTTTGGCCAACCAAGCAAGCTTGCAAAGGAAATCTGCACTACAATGAAGTCTCACTTCCCCCTGGTCAAAAGGGCCATCTGAAAAAAGTGTAAAATCCAGAAAGGCAGGACAGGCCATGGAGAACTGGGAGCCTTGTTATGCTGATGGGCGGGATGTAAATTGCCAACAGACACTCGGGAGAAGTGTATGGTGTTTCCTGAAACATCTAAAAAACAAAGCAACAGAGCCTAGGGCACTTCCACTTATGGTCCTATAGCTTAGGGAAATTAAAATCAAAAAGACACAGCCACCCCGAAGTTTGGAACGGCTCTGTTTACAAGAACCTCGTTTACAGTACAAGTTCAACATCGCAGAAAGTGAAAAATGGATAAAGAAGTTGCGGTATTTACTTACAAAACAATATCACTCAGCAATGAAATCTATGTCATCAGGCCCTTAGCAGCACAATGAGTGGATTCAGGTATGATGATTCTAACTGAAATAAGTCACACAGAAAAAGAAACATCATAAGATATCAGTAATACATGGAATGTAAACTTGGCTACACAGGAACTGAATTACAGAACAGAACAGGGTCTCAAATTTAGAAAACCAACTTATGCTTGCTTAAGGGGAAAGGTGAGTTGGGGTGCTGCATAAAACCAGAGATTGAAATGAGCACAGATAAAGTTCCTTAAGCCAAATATGGAATAGACAAGAGCTACTCCTTGCTCAACGAAATGGACTCAACACCGCATATTAAACGCCTAAGAATGTACCTGACTAGAAAGTATCTTAAAACCTATGGATTGCTATGTCTCCAAAAGAGAATCAAGCGTGTGTACAGGGGCATAAACGCAGCAGTGATAGGATTGGAGAGGTTCGGTGAGCAAATGAAGACCCTTTGAAGTCATATTGCATTGTACCCATTCCACGGGTTTCAACTACCCAGGTTTAAGGTATTCTTCCTTTAGCTAAAACATGCATGTGGAACGAAGAGTATGATCAACCGTGTGAACGGGAGACGTGTTCAAATATGTCTCAGTTTTCCTCCCCTGGTACTCGGGTGCAACATTCCAGACGCTTTACTAACACTCTCCCCACTTGGAGAGTCAGTGCCTTTAACCACATGTTTGGCCCAGTTTGCAATTTCTGCGGAAGATGAACAGGAATAGGGAGAACCAATGAGAGACTAGCTGGAGGTGTCTGGACGGGCAAATTTAACTCTCATTTCCCACCAGGAAGAGGAAATAACCAAAGGCTCAGCGTGCCGTGCCGGAACCAGATTAGGGCCTGAAGCCATCCTGCGGTGTTGCGGCCAGCTCACAAGAAAGCGAGTTGAAGAAAGGAGCTCAGGGGCACTGTAATTCACAAACCTGCAGAGTTATAAATGACAGCTATCGTCCAAAAATATACTGAAGTAAGGCTGCCAAGAGGACTTGAAAGCGGGGCAGAATTGCAGGAAACCGATTTCAGGAGGTACACTGGAATTGCACTGAAAGCATAGGAAAACAGGCAGAACGTCCACAATGATGCACTTGGCCAAAAAGGGCGTATGCGTTTTTTCAGGAAAAAACGCATACGCCCTTTTTGGCCAACCAAGCAAGCTTGCAAAGGAAATCTGCACTACAATGAAGTCTCACTTCCCCCCGGTCAAAAGGGCCATCTGAAAAAAGTGTAAAATCCAGAAAGGCAGGACAGGCCATGGAGAACTGGGAGCCTTGTTATGCTGATGGGCGGGATGTAAATTGCCAACAGACACTCGGGAGAAGTGTATGGTGTTTCCTGAAACATCTAAAAAACAAAGCAACAGAGCCTAGGGCACTTCCACTTATGGTCCTATTGCTTAGGGAAATTCAAATCAAAAAGATACAGCCACCCCGAAGTTTGGAACGGCTCTGTTTACAAGACCCTCGTTTACAGTACAAGTTCAACATCGCAGAAAGTGAAAAATGGATAAAGAAGTTGCGGTATTTACTTACAAAGCAATATCACTCAGCAATGAAATCTATGTCATCAGGCCCTTAGCAGCACAATGAGTTGATTCAGGTATGATGATTCTAACTGAAATAAGTCACACAGAAAAAGAAACATCATAAGATATCAGTAATACATGGAATGTAAACTTGGCTACACAGGAACTGAATTACAGAACAGAACAGGGTCTCAAATTTAGAAAACCAACTTATGCTTGCTTAAGGGGAAAGGTGAGTTGGGGTGCTGCATAAAACCAGAGATTGAAATGAGCACAGATAAAGTTCCTTAAGCCAAATATGGAATAGACAAGAGCTACTCCTTGCTCAACGAAATGGACTCAACACCGCATATTAAACGCCTAAGAATGTACCTGACTAGTAAGTATCTGAAAACCTATGGATTGCTATGTCTCCAAAAGAGAATCAAGCGTGTGTACAGGGGCATAAACGCAGCAGTGATAGGATTGGAGAGGTTCGGTGAGCAAATGAAGACCCTTTGAAGGCATATTGCATGGTACCTATTCCACGGGTTTCAACTACCCAGGTTTAAGGTATTCTGCCTTCAGCTAAAACATGCACGTGGAACCCAGAGTATGATCCACCATGTGAATGGGAGACGTGTTCAAATATGTCTCAGTTTTACTCCCCTGGTACTCGGGTGCAACATTCTAGACGCTTTACTAACACTCTCCCCACTTGGAGAGTCAGCGCCTTTAACCTCCTGTTTGGCCCAGTTTGCAATTTCTGCGGAAGATGAACAGGAATAGGGAGAACCAATGAGAGACTAGCTGGAGGTGTCTGGACGGGCAAATTTAACTCTCATTTCCCACCAGGAAGAGGAACTAACCAAAGGCTCAGAGTGCCGTGCCGGAACCAGATTAGGGCCTGAAGCCATCCGGCGGTGTTGCGGCCAGCTCAAAAGAAAACGAGTTGAAGAAAGGAGCTCAGGGGCACTGTAATTCACAAACCTGCAGAGTTATAAATGACAGCTATCGTCCAAAAATATACTGAAGTAAGGCTGCCAAGAGGACTTGAAAGCGGGGCAGAATTGCAGGAAACCGATTTCAGGAGGTAGACTGGAATTGCATTGAAAGCATAGGAAAAGAGGCAGAACGTCCACAATGATGCACTTGGCCAAAAAGGGCGTATGCGTTTTTTCCTGAATATATTCAGGAAAAAACGCATACGCCCTTTTTGGCCAACCAAGCAAGCTTGCAAAGGAAATCTGCACTACAATGAAGTCTCACTTCCCCCCGGTCAAAAGGGCCATCTGAAAAAAGTGTAAAATCCAGAAAGGCAGGACAGGCCATGGAGAACTGGGAGCCTTGTTATGCTGATGGGCGGGATGTCAATTGCCAACAGACACTCGGGAGAAGTGTATGGTGTTTCCTGAAACATCTAAAAAACAAAGCAACAGAGCCTAGGGCACTTCCACTTATGGTCCTATAGCTTAGGGAAATTAAAATCAAAAAGACACAGCCACCCCGAAGTTTGGAACGGCTCTGTTTACAAGAACCTCGTTTACAGTACAAGTTCAACATCGCAGAAAGTGAAAAATGGATAAAGAAGTTGCGGTATTTACTTACAAAGCAATATCACTCAGCAATGAAATCTATGTCATCAGGCCCGTAGCAGCACAATGAGTGGATTCAGGTATGATAATTCTAACTGAAATAAGTCACACAGAAAAAGAAACATCATAAGATATCAGTAATACACGGAATGTAAACTTGGCTACACAGGAACTGAATTCCAATACAGAACAGGGTCTCAAATTTAGAAAACCAACTTATGCTTGCTTAAGGGTAAAGGTGAGTTGGGGTGCTGCATAAAACCAGAGATTGAAATGAGCACAGATAAAGTTCCTTAAGCCAAATATGGAATAGACAAGAGCTACTCCTTGCTCAACGAAATGGACTCAACACCCCATATTAAACGCCTAAGAATGTACCTGACTAGTAAGTATCTTAAAACCTATGGATTGCTATGTCTCCAAAAGAGAATTAAGCGTGTGTACAGGGGCATAAACGCAGCAGTGATAGGATTAGAGAGGTTCGGTGAGCAAATGAAAATCCTTTGAAGTCTTATTGCATGGTACCCATTCCACGGGTTTCAACTACTCAGGTTTAAGGTATTCTTCATTCAGCTAAAACATGCATGTGGAACCTACAGTATAATCAACCATGTGATCGGGAGACGTGTTCAAATATGTCTCAGTTTTCGTACCTGGTACTCGGGTGCAACATTCCAGATGCTTTACTAACACCTCGTTTACAGTACAAGTTCAACATCGCAGAAAGTGAAAAATGGATAAAGAAGTTGTGGTATTTACTTACAAAGCAATATCACTCAGCAATGAAATCTATGTCATCAGGCTCATAGCAGGACAATGAGTGGATTCAGGTATGATGATTCTAACTGAAATAAGTCACACAGAAAAAGAAACATCATAAGATATCAGTAATACACGGAATGTAAACTTGGCTACACAGGAACTGAATTACAGAACAGAACAGGGTCTCAAATTTAGAAAACCAACTTATGCTTGCTTAAGGGGAAAGGTGAGTTGGAGTGCTGCATAATACCAGAGATTGAAATGAGCACAGATAAAGTTCCTTAAGCCAAATACGGAATAGACAAGAGCTACTCCTTGCTCAACGAAATGGACTCAACACCCCATATTAAACGCCTAAGAATGTACCTGACTAGTAAGTATCTTAAAACCTATGGATTGCTATGTCTCCGAAAGAGAATCAAGCATGTGTACAGGGGCATAAACGCAGCAGTGATAGGATTGGAGAGGTTCGGTGAGCAAATGAAGACCCTTTGAAGTCATATTGCATGGTACCCATTCCACGGGTTTCAACCTCCCAGGTTTAAGGTATTCTTCCTTCAGGTAAAACATGCATGTAGAACCTAGAATATGATCAACCATGTGATCGGGAGACGTGTTCAAATATGTCTCAGTTTTCGTACCCTGGTACTTGGGTGCAACATTCCAGACGCTTTATTAACACTCTCCCGACATGGAGAGTCAGTCCCTTTAACCTCCTGTTTGGCCCAGTTTGTAATTTCTGCGGAAGATGAACAGGAATAGCGAGAACCAATGAGAGACTAGCTGGAGGTGTCTGGACGGGCAAATTTAACTCTCATTTCCCACCAGGAAGAGGAATTAACCAAAGGCTCAGCGTGCCGTGCCGGAACCAGATTAGGGCCTGAAGCCATCCTGCGGTGTTGCGGCCAGCTCACAAGAAAGCGAGTTGAAGAAAGGAGCTCAGGGGCACTGTAATTCACAAACCTGCAGAGTTATAAATGACAACTATCGTCCAAAAATATACTGAAGTAAGGCTGCCAAGAGGACTTGAAAGCGGGGCAGAATTGCAGGAAACCGATTTCAGGAGGTAGACTGGAATTGCATTGAAAGCATAGGAAAAGAGGCAGAACGTCCAAAATGATGCACTTGGCCAAAAAGGGCGTATGCGTTTTTTCCTGAATATATTCAGGAAAAAACGCATACGCCCTTTTTGGCCAACCAAGCAAACTTGCAAAGGAAATCTGCACTACAATGAAGTCTCACTTCCCCCCGGTCAAAAGGGCCATCTGAAAAAAGTGTAAAATCCAGAAAGGCAGGACAGGCCATGGAGAACTGGGAGCCTTGTTATGCTGATGGGCGGGATGTAAATTGCCAACAGACACTCGGGAGAAGTGTATGGTGTTTCCTGAAACATCTAAAAAACAAAGCAACAGAGCCTAGGGCACTTCCACTTATGGTCCTATAGCTTAGGGAAATTAAAATGAAAAAGACACAGCCACCCCAAAGTTTGGGACGCCTCTGTTTACAAGAACCTCGTTTACCGTACAAGTTCAATATCACAGAAAGTGAAAAATGGATAAAGAACTTGTGGTACTTATGTACAATGCAGTATCACTCAGCAATGAAATCTATGTCATCAGGCCCATAGCAGCATAATGAGTGGATTCAGGTACGATGATTCTAACTGAAATAAGTCACACAGAAAAGGAAACATCATAAGATATCACTAATACACGGAATGTAAACTGGGCTACACAGGAACTGAATTCCAAAACAGAACAGGGTCTCAAATTTAGAAAACCAACTTATGCTTGCTTAAGGGGAAAGGTGAGTTGGGGTGCTGCATAAAACCAGAGATTGAAATGAGCACAGATAAAGTTCCTTAAGCCAAATACAGAATAGACAAGAGCTACTCCTTGCTCAACGAAATGGACTCAACACCGCATATTAAACGCCTAAGAATGTACCTGACTAGTAAGTATCTTAAAACCTATGGATTGCTATGTCTCCGAAAGAGAATCAAGCATGTGTACAGGGACATAAACGCAGCAGTGATAGGATTGGAGAGGTTCGGTGAGCAAATGAAGACCCTTTGAAGTCATATTGCATGATACCCATTCCACGGGTTTAAACTACCCAGGTTTAAGGTATTCTTCCTTCAGCTAAAACATGCATGTGGAACCCAGAGTATGATCAACCGTGTGAACGGGAGACGTGTTCAAATATGTCTCAGTTTTCCTCCCCTGGTACTCGGGTGCAACATTCCAGACGCTTTACTAACACTCTCCCCACTTGGAGAGTCAGCGCCTTTAACCTCCTGTTTGGCCCAGTTTGCAATTTCTGCGGAAGATGAACAGGAATAGGGAGAACCAATGAGAGACAAGCTGGAGGTGTCTGGACGGGCAAATTTAACTCTCGTTTCCCACCAGGATGAGGAATTAACCAAAGGCTCAGCGTGCCGTGCCGGAACCAGATTAGGGCCTGAAGCCATCCTGCGGTGTTGCGCCCAGCTCACAAGAAAGCGAGTTGAAGAAAGGAGCTCAGGGGCACTGTAATTCACAAACCTGCAGAGTTATAAATGACAGCTATCGTCCAAAAATATACTGAAGTAAGGCTGCCAAGAGGACTTGAAAGCGGGGCAGAATTGCAGGAAACCGATTTCAGGAGGTAGACTGGAATTGCATTGAAAGCATAGGAAAAGAGGCAGAACGTCCACAATGATGCACTTGGCCAAAAAGGGCGTATGAGTTTTTTCCTGAATATATTCAGGAAAAAACGCATACGCCCTTTTTGGCCAACCAAGCAAGCTTGCAAAGGAAATCTGCACTACAATGAAGTCTCACTTCCCCCCGGTCAAAAGGGCCATCTGCAAAAAGTGTAAAATCCAGAAAGGCAGGACAGGCCATGGAGAACTGAGAGCCTTGTTATGCTGATGGGCGGGATGTAAATTGCCAACAGACACTCGGGAGAAGTGTATGGTGTTTCCTGAAACATCTAAAAAACAAAGCAACAGAGCCTAGGACACTTCCACTTATGGTCCTATAGCTTAGGGAAATTAAAATGAAAAAGACACAGCCACCCCAAAGTTTGGGACGCCTCTGTTTACAAGAACCTCGTTTACCGTACAAGTTCAATATCACAGAAAGTGAAAAATGGATAAAGAACTTGTGGTACTTACGTACAATGCAGTATCACTCAGCAATGAAATCTATGTCATCAGGCCTGTAGCAGCATAATGAGTGGATTCAGGTACGATGATTCTAACTGAAATAAGTCACACAGAAAAGGAAACATCATAAGATATCACTAATACACGGAATGTAAACTGGACTACACAGGAACTGAATTCCAAAACAGAACAGGGTCTCAAATTTAGAAAACCAACTTATGCTTGCTTAAGGGGAAAGGTGAGTTGGGGTGCTGCATAAAACCAGAGACTGAAATGAGCACAGATAAAGTTCCTTAAGCCAAATATGGAATAGACAAGAGCTACTCCTTGCTCAACGAAATGGACTCAACACCGCATATTAAACGCCTAAGAATGTACCTGACTAGTAAGTATCTTAAAACCTATGGATTGCTATGTCTCCGAAAGAGAATCAAGCATGTGTACAGGGATATTAACGAAGCAGTGATAGGATTGGAGAGGTTCGGTGAGCAAATGAAGACCCTTTGAAGTCATATTGCATGGTACCCATTCCACGGGTCTCAACTACCCAGGTTTAAGGTATTCTTCCTTCAGCTAAAACATGCATGTGGAACCCAGAGTATGATCAACCGTGTGAACGGGAGACGTGTTCAAATATGTCTCAGTTTTCCTCCCCTGGTACTCGGGTGCAACATTCCAGACGCTTTACTAACACTCTCCCCACTTGGAGAGTCAGCGCCTTTAACCTCCTGTTTGGCCCAGTTTGCAATTTCTGCGGAAGATGAACAGGAATAGGGAGAACCAATGAGAGACTAGCTGGAGGTGTCTGGACGGGCAAATTTAACTCTCGTTTCCCACCAGTAAGAGGAATTAACCAAAGGCTCAGCGTGCCGTGCCGGAACCAGATTAGGGCCTGAAGCCATCCTGCGGTGTTGCGGCCAGCTCACAAGAAAGCGAGTTGAAGAAAGGAGCTCAGGGGCACTGTAATTCACAAACCTGCAGAGTTATAAATGACAGCTATCGTCCAAAAATATACTGAAGTAAGGCTGCCAAGAGGACTTGAAAGCGGGGCAGAATTGCAGGAAACCGATTTCAGGAGGTAGACTGGAATTGCATTGAAAGCATAGGAAAAGAGGCAGAACGTCCACAATGATGCACTTGGCCAAAAAGGGCATATGCGTTTTTTCCTGAATATATTCAGGAAAAAACGCATACGCACTTTTTGGCCAACCAAGCAAGCTTGCAAAGGAAATCTGCACTACAATGAAGTCTCACTTCCCCCCGGTCAAAAGGGCGATCTGCAAAAAGTGTAGAATCCAGAAAGGCAGGACAGGCCATGGAGAACTGGGAGCCTTGTTATGCTGATGGGCGGGATGTAAATTGCCAACAGACACTCAGGAGAAGTGTATGGTGTTTCCTGAAACATCTAAAAAACAAAGCAACAGAGCCTAGGGCACTTCCACTTATGGTCCTATAGCTTAGGGAAATTAAAATGAAAAAGACACAGCCACCCCAATGTTTGGGACGCCTCTGTTTACAGGAACCTCGTTTACCGTACAAGTTCAATATCACAGAAAGTGAAAAATGGATAAAGAACTTGTGGTACTTACGTACAATGCAGTATCACTCAGCAATGAAATCTATGTCATCAGGCCCGTAGCAGCATAATGAGTGGATTCAGGTACGATGATTCTAACTGAAATAAGTCACACAGAAAAGGAAACATCATAAGATATCACTAATACACGGAATGTAAACTGGGCTACACAGGAACTGAATTCCAAAACAGAACAGGGTCTCAAATTTAGAAAACCAACTTATGCTTGCTTAAGGGGAAAGGTGAGTTGGGGTGCTGCATAAAACCAGAGATTGAAATGAGCACAGATAAAGTTCCTTAAGCCAAATACGGAATAGACAAGAGCTACTCCTTGCTCAACGAAATGGACTCAACACCGCATAATAAACGCCTAAGAATGTACCTGACTAGTAAGTATCTTAAAACCTATGGATTGCTATGTCTCCGAAAGAGAATCAAGCATGTGTACAGGGACATAAACGCAGCAGTGATAGGATTGGAGAGGTTCGGTGAGCAAATGAAGACCCTTTGAAGTCATATTGCATGATACCCATTCCACGGGTTTCAACTACCCAGGTTTAAGTTATTCTTCCTTCAGCTAAAACATGCATGTGGAACCCAGAGTATGATCAACCGTGTGAACGGGAGACGTGTTCAAATATGTCTCAGTTTTCCTCCCCTGGTACTCGGGTGCAACATTCCAGACGCTTTACTAACACTCTCTCCACTTGGAGAGTCAGCGCCTTTAACCTCCTGTTTGGCCAAGTTTGCAATTTCTGCGGAAGATGAACAGGAATAGGGAGAACCAATGAGAGACTAGCTGGAGGTGTCTGGACGGGCAAATTTAACTCTCGTTTCCCACCAGGAAGAGGAATTAACCAAAGGCTCAGCGTGCCGTGCCGGAACCAGATTAGGGCCTGAAGCCATCCTGCGGTGTTGCGGCCAGCTCACAAGAAAGCGAGTTGAAGAAAGGAGCTCAGGGGCACTGTAATTCACAAACCTGCAGAGTTATAAATGACAGCTATCGTCCAAAAATATACTGAAGTAAGGCTGCCAAGAGGACTTGAAAGCGGGGCAGAATTGCAGGAAACCGATTTCAGGAGGTAGACTGGAATTGCATTGAAAGCATAGGAAAAGAGGCAGAACGTCCACAATGATGCACTTGGCCAAAAAGGGCGTATGCGTTTTTTCCTGAATATATTCAGGAAAAAACGCATACGCCCTTTTTGGCCAACCAAGCAAGCTTGCAAAGGAAATCTGCACTACAATGAAGTCTCACTTCCCCCCGGTCAAAAGGGCCATCTGAAAAAAGTGTAAAATCCAGAAAGGCAGGACAGGCCATGGAGAACTGGGAGCCTTGTTATGCTGATGGGCGGGATGTAAATTGCCAACAGACACTCGGGAGAAGTGTATGGTGTTTCCTGAAACATCTAAAAAACAAAGCAACAGAGCCTAGGGCACTTCCACTTATGGTCCTATAGCTTAGGGAAATTAAAATGAAAAAGACACAGCCACCCGAAAGTTTGGGACGCCTCTGTTTACAAGAACCTCGTTTACCGTACAAGTTCAATATCACAGAAAGTGAAAAATGGATAAAGAACTTGTGGTACTTACGTACAATGCAGTATCACTCAGCAATGAAATCTATGTCATCAGGCCCGTAGCAGCATAATGAGTGGATTCAGGTACGATGATTCTAACTGAAATAAGTCACACAGAAAAGGAAACATCATAAGATATCACTAATACACGGAATGTAAACTGGGCTACACAGGAACTGAATTCCAAAACACAACAGGGTCTCAAATTTAGAAAACCAACTTATGCTTGCTTAAGGGGAAAGGTGAGTTGGGGTGCTGCATAAAACCAGAGATTGAAATGAGCACAGATAAAGTTCCTTAAGCCAAATACGGAATAGACAAGAGCTACTCCTTGCTCAACGAAATGGACTCAACACCGCATATTAAACGCCTAAGAATGTACCTGACTAGTAAGTATCTTAAAACCTATGGATTGCTATGTCTCCGAAAGAGAATCAAGCATGTGTACAGGGACATGAACGCACCAGTGATAGGATTGGAGAGGTTCGGTGAGCAAATGAAGACCCTTTGAAGTCATATTGCATGGTACCCATTCCACGGGTCTCAACTACCCAGGTTTAAGGTATTCTTCCTTCAGCTAAAACATGCATGTGGAACCCAGAGTATGATCAACCGTGTGAACGGGAGACGTGTTCAAATATGTCTCAGTTTTCCTCCCCTGGTACTCGGGTGCAACATTCCAGACGCTTTACTAACACTCTCCCCACTTGGAGAGTCAGCGCCTTTAACCTCCTGTTTGGCCCAGTTTGCAATTTCTGCGGAAGATGAACAGGAATAGGGAGAACCAATGAGAGACAAGCTGGAGGTGTCTGGACGGGCAAATTTAACTCTCGTTTCCCACCAGGAAGAGGAATTAACCAAAGGCTCAGGGTGTCGTGCCGGAACCAGATTAGGGCCTGAAGCCATCCTGCGGTGTTGCGGTCAGGTCACAAGAAAGCGAGTTGAAGAAAGGAGCTCAGGGGCACTGTAATTCACAAACCTGCAGAGTTATAAATGACAGCTATCGTCCAAAAATATACTGAAGTAAGGCTGCCAAGAGGACTTGAAAGCGGGGCAGAATTGCAGGAAACCGATTTCAGGAGGTAGACTGGAATTGCATCGAAAGCATAGGAAAAGAGGCAGAACGTCCACAATGATGCACTTGGCCAAAAAGGGCGTATGCGTTTTTTCCTGAATATATTCAGGAAAAAACGCATACGCCCTTTTTGGCCAACCAAGCAAGCTTGCAAAGGAAATCTGCACTACAATGAAGTCTCACTTCCCCCCGGTCAAAAGGGCCATCTGAAAAAAGTGTAAAATCCAGAAAGGCAGGACAGGCCATGGAGAACTGGGAGCCTTGTTATGCTGATGGGCGGGATGTAAATTGCCAACAGACACTCGGGAGAAGTGTATGGTGTTTCCTGAAACATCTAAAAAACAAAGCAACAGAGCCTAGGGCACTTCCACTTATGGTCCTATAGCTTAGGGAAATTAAAATGAAAAAGACACAGCCACCCCAAAGTTGGGGACGCCTCTGTTTACAAGAACCTCGTTTACAGTACAAGTTGAACATCGCAGAAAGTGAAAAATGGATAAAGAAGTTGTGGTATTTACTTACAAAGCAGTATCACTCAGCAATGAAATCTATGTCATCAGGCCCTTAGCAGCACAATGAGTGGATTCAGGTACGGTGATTCTAACTGAAATAAGTCACACAGAAGAAGAAACATCATAAGATATCACTAATACATGGAATGTAAACTTGGCTACACAGGAACTGAATTCCAAAACAGAACAGGGTCTCAAATTTAGAAAACCAACTTATGCTTGCTTAAGGAGAAAGGTGAGTTGGGCTGCTGCATAAAACCAGAGATTGAAATGAGCACAGATAACGTTCTATAAGGCAAATATGGAATAGACAAGAGCTACTCCTTGCTCAATGAAATGGACTCAACACCCCATATTCAACGCCTAGGAATATACCTGCCTAGTAAGAATCATAAAAGCAATGGATTTATATATCTCTGTAAGAGAATCAAGAGTGTGTACAGCGGCATTAAAGCAGTGAAAATCAGCTAAATCCCATATTAAAAATAAATTTCTTAAACAAAACACAATGACAGTGAAATAGAGAGCAATACTTAAGTAATTCATTCAAGGCTTCTGATGCAACCTGCATTTACCATATCTACACCCAGAGCTGGGTGACACATAAGGCTGGACACTTGGGGCTCATAAGATTGGTGAGGTTCGGTGAGCAAATGCAGACCCTTTGAAGTCATATTGCATGGTACCCATTCCATGGGTCTCAACTCTCCAGGTTTAAGGGATTCTTCCTTCAGCTAAAACATGCATGTGGAACCCAGAGTATGATCCACCGTGTGATCGAGAAACGTGTTCAAATGTGTCTCACTTTTCGTTCCCTGGTACTCGGGTGCAACATTCCAGACACTTTACTAACACTCTCCCGACTTGGAGAGTCAGTCCCTTTAACCTCCTGTTTGGCCCAGTTTGCAATTTCTGCGGAAGATGAACAGGAATAGGGAGAACCAATGAGAGACTAGCTGGAGGTGTCTGGACGGGCAAATTTAACTCTCATTTCCCACAGGGAAGAGGAATAAACCAAAGGCTCAGCATGCCGTGCCGGAACCAGATTAGGGCCTGAAGCAATCCTGCGGTGTTGTGGCCAGCTCAAAAGAAAGCGAGTTGAAGAAAGGAGCTCAGGGGCACTGTAATTCACAAACCTGCAGATTTATAAATGACAGCTATTGTCCGAAAATATACTGATGTAGGGCTGCCAAGAGGACTTGAATGCGGGGCAGAATTGCAGGAAACCGATTTCAGGAGGAATTGGAATTGGATTGCATTTAAAACACAGGAAAAGAGGAAGAACGTCGACAATGATGCACTTGGCCAAAAAGGGCGTATGTGTTTTTTCCTGAATATATTCAGGAAAAAACGCATACGCCCTTTTTGGCCAACCAAGCAAGCTTGCAAAGGAAATCTGCACTACAATGAAGTCTCACTCCCCCCCCCCCCCCGGTCAAAAGGGCCATCTGAAAAAAGTGTAAAATCCAGAAAGGCAGAACAGGCCACGGAGAACTGGGAGCCTTGTTATGCTGATGGGCGGGATGTAAATTCCCAACAGCCGCTCTGTAGAAGTGTATGGTGTTTCCTGAAACATCTAAAAAACAAAGCAACAGAGCCTAGGGCACTTCCACTTATGGTCCTATAGCTTAGGGAAATTAAAATCAAAAAGACACAGCCACCCCAAAATTTGGGACGGCTCTTTTTACAGGAATCTCTTCTGCGGCACAAGTTAAATATCCCAGAGAGCAAATAATGGATAAAGAAGTTGCGGTACTTATGTACAACAGAATACCACTCAGCAATGAAATCTATGTCACCAGGCCCGTACCAGCATAATGAGTGGATTGAGGCACGATGATTCTAAGTGAAATAAGTCACACAGAAAAAGAAACATCATGAGGTATCACTAATACACGGAATGTGAACTTGGCTACACATGAACTGAATTACAAAACAGAACAGGGTCTCAAATTTAGAAAACCAACTTATGCTTGCTTAAGGGGGAAGGTGAGTTGGGGTGCTGCATAAAAGCAGAGTTTGAAATTAGCACAGATATCGTTCCATAAGCCAAATATGTAATAGACAAGACCTACCCCTTGCTCAACGAAATGGATTCAACAATGAGGTATCACCTCACACCTGGTAGAATAGGCATCATAGAAAATCTACAAACAAAAAATGCTGGAAAGGGTGTGGAGAAAAGGAACCCTCTTCCACTATTGTTGGGAATATAAATTGATACAGTCATTATGGAGAACAATATGGAATTTCTTAAGAAACTAACAATAGAATTACCATATGATACAGCAATCCCAGTACTGGACATATACCCAGACAAAACCATAAATCAAAAAGAGTCATTCACCGCAATGTTCATTGCATCACTATTTACAATATCGAGGTAATGGAAGCAACCTAAATGCCCACAGACAGACGAATGCATAAAGCTGTGGTACATATATAAAATGGAATATTACTAAGCCATGAAAAGGAATGAAATTGGGTCATTTGTAGAGACGTCGATGGATCTAGAGACTGTCATACAGAGTGAAGTAAGTCAGAAAGAGAAAAACAAATCTTGTATATTCATGCATATATGTGGAACCTAGAAAAACTGTACAGATTAACCATTTTGCAAGGCATAAATAGAGCAACAGATGTAGACAACAAACGTATGGACAACAAGGGGGGAAAGCTGTTGGGGGGGTGGTGGTGGGAGGAGTTGAGAGACTGGGATTGGCATGTATACATTTATATGTATAAAATAGATAACCAATAAGAACCTGCTGTATAAAAATATAAAATAAAATTCAAAATTAAAAAGAAATAAAATTTAAAAAATAAAACAGAAAAAACAATTATTCCCTGCACATACATGTATTTATATGAATAAATTATTTCCATGCTTATATCTGTAAATACAAAAAAGAGGAATAAAATCTACCTTGAACCAAAAACGAAAAAGAGAAAAAAACACAGAACCCACCAGTTACACAGAGGAAAACCGTATCAGGGCACTTGCTCCAGTTGTAAACAATTCTGAAGTTGGTCAGTGGTGGGGAATCGTCTCCCATTCAGCCAGCAGCCCCCACGCAACAAGCGTCCTCATTGCAAAGCTGGGGCACCGTGCCGAGGCATCTGTGAGTAAACGTGAGCTGAGCCCCAGGCCAGTTGCTGCTGAACTATTCCCACCCGTCCCAGGTAAAACACCTGAATATATACAAGGACTTGAAAGCCTAGAGGAAGGGCCATAGAGCCACACGAGTGACAGCATGCCGGCCGACTTGGTGCCTGCAGGCCAGCCAGGATGGTCCTGGCCCTGGGTGCTCTTCTGGAAGATTTCCATTTCCCTGCCTGAGATACCCGTCCTGTCCCTGCCCCCACTGCTTTTTTCCTTCCTCACCTCTGCCCAGGGAGAAATTCCAGCAGCAGGTATGGGTGACACATCCTCTTCTTTAGCAGGTGGCAGCCTGGCAACTGCTGCAGAAAGTCCAGCAGAGCCCCACTCACACTGGGCCACCCACAAAGCCGTGGCCTCTCACTCCCTCCCACCAGCCCAGCCCCGAGACTGCTGACAGGGCAGAGAAAATGGCGTCAGGCACGGCTGCAGGGGCTCTTGCTGCCTGGAGTGGTATTTATATTGATCTCAACCCAGGCACACCTGGGGAGGGCTGGCCGGCACGGTAAGGCTGCCCAGGTCAGCCAATCATCACCCCTCAGGGGCTCACAGTTGCAGAAAATGGAACTTGCTGAACCGGCCAGGTCCAAGGAACAGGTGTGGGCTCCTGAGAGTCAGGATAGACAAGGGGCTGCAGCTTTGGCTTGTTTTCTAATCATTTTATCTGGCCCATGAGTGGGAGACAACTTCAAGAAAACCCTCTCCTAATGAGAGGAACCCAGGAGTCAGGGAGAGGAGGGGTGGGTGGTGGTTGGAGACAGAGGCCTGGTGCCCCGGGTGCAGTGGAAGTCTCTGGAAGACCAGGTGGAGGGAGGCCTCACGGAGTGATGCCCAGGGTCACAGACCTGTCGCAGCTGCTGTTTGTTAGTTCAAGTCCTGCTCTGAGGTGCTCTGTGTCAGCTCTGAGCGACAGGTGAGCTGGGGGTGCTCTGCAATGAGGGCTATGTGCACGGTTCCTGTGTGCCCAGCCCTGCCACGGTACCTGCAAGGGTAGCTCTGTATCCTGGGAGGGGCCTGATCACAAGAGCCCCGTGGGCTGGGGTGGGGGTGGGGTACCTGCCCAGGTGAGCTCCATATTCTGCGATTGGTCTGACCACGAGAGCCCCATGGGCTGCTGGGGACCTGGTAAAGGATGTCAGGACAGTCAGTGAAGCCACCGAGGATATACCTCCAGTTGCTCCTAATTCCTACACCCTGCTGGTCATTCTACCAACCACCAGGACATGGTATTCTGTATTAGTCTTCAATGATGCCTTCTTTTGTATTCCATTAGTCCCAGAGTCACAAGAAATTTTGGCTTGTGAGTGGCAGGACTCAACATACAACTAAAACAATACTTCCGGGCCGTCTGGCCCCAAGGGTGCAAAAATTCCCACACCGTCTTTGGGGAAAGCTTAGCTAAAGACCTAAAAGTTCTACCTCTGGAAAAGGAAACTCTCCTTCAATATGCAGACGACATTCTGATCGCCAGCCCTACTAAGGAGGCCTCTGAACTACCAAGCCAATAAAGGATAGAAGTTGTCCAAGAAAAAGCTCAAATATCACAGACTGCGGTGACCTGCCTGGGCTTCATTCTCACACAAGGTCAGAGAAGCCCATCCCAGGAAAGGGAAGAAACCATTTTCAGCCTTACCCCTTTCTAAAACTAGAAGACAGCTTAGGGGTTCCTGGGGAGGCCAGGGTTTGCTGCTTCTGGATCCCTAACTACAGTCTACTAGCTGGGCCTCTATATGAAACACTGAAAGGAAAAGATGATGATCCTTTTGAATAGAATCCAGAAGTGGCCTTTCAAGAATGGAAAGAGCAGTCAATTCAGACCCTTGCCCTGGAACTCCCTAATTTAGCTAAACCCTTTGACCTTTACATTCCCAGTGAAAGGTGAATCGCCATTGGAGAATTAGTGCAAAAACTGGGACCACTTGAAATGGAACAATGCAAGAATGCCATCCAGGTAGGATAAACTACGGTCACTAAGGAGCTTGGCCCACTGCCACATCTGGCCAAGATACTGGCGGTATCTAAAAACCTGGAAATCAGCAGCCCAAAAGGCCACCTCCCTCCTAAGGGAAAAGGACCCCACGTGGTGATCCTAACCACCAACCATGCCCTGAAGTTGCAGGGTTCGCTCCGTGGGCACACCGACCTCGAGTGAGGAGGCCCTCCAACTCCAACATCCAGAGAGATAACCGGGGGCAACAGGGCACCATGACGACTCGTGTGAACATCACTTGACCTGGAGTTTCTCTCATAAAACAACAAGAGTGTGTCCCAAAAGAGTAGACTACTGCTTGCAGGACTTACTGCACCCAGAGGGGAGCTAATAATCTTGGCGGGGGAACAGTATACCACACTGTCACCATAGAAAAGCCTACAGACACCGTGATGATGGTGGCCAATAAGACCAGCTGGACTCCTGTTTACTTCAAAAGGCTGTTGACTCAGTAGCCATCATGGTCCTTATCACCACTGACCCTGGACTGTCTGGGAGTTGAGCGGGCAGGGCTCTGACACCTGGTGCTGTTTGTACGTTAATTCAGGGGCCTAATTGAAGAAAGCGCAGACTACTGGTCAGAGCATCTAGGCTGGCAGAAACGGTCAGCCTAAGGTGGCCGAACAAATGTGGGGCGGGGTGAAACCGGCCCCCACAGCGTCTCTGCACATCTCTTTCCTGGACCCTTAAAGGTCATTAGAATCTATAACACTTCCAATGCTGGTGCTCAGGTGGACGAGCAGGGAGGCAGGGGTCCAGGGGACAATCAACGTCACCGGGAGGCTGCTGGGGAGAAGCTCTGACCCTCGCCCCAGGGTATGAGGGCTCCCAACTCAGCACTCAGCAGTTACAGAAGAAGGGTCTGCACCCTCAGCACTCCAAGAATGAGGAACGGGACAAAAGGCAGAGGAGGGGTTTGTCCCCAGCAAAGCCCATTAAAAATCCCTGGGAGATAAAAATAGAATCTGGGCAATAAAGTCAAGTCTAACCTTTTTTATCCTTTGTGCTTTGTCTAATTTCACGTGCTCCTAGGGTCCCGCATGCAGAGGTTCCACACCCGGCACTTCAGACCAGATTTCCTAGTGCAGAATGGCTGGGTCGACACCTCAGCTCCTGGGGCCCAGTGCAGACTCCACGATATAGAGCCTGAGCTACAGCCAACCCGGCCCTCGAGAGCTCTGCCGCCTCCCTCCCTCCCACTGACTCTGACAGGATCTCTACACAGCAGCCCAGCCCACAGCCCACGGGGTAGTGCATGCTCTCACCTCTCCATTCTCTGATCAAAATATAAAGTTTCCTTTGCTTGTGAACCAAACTCAGTCTCGATCTGTTGGCCCCAATGACACTGGGCAGGGGGACACTTGTTGGGGTCCACTCTGGAGGATCAGTAACAGAAATTGAGACTATTGTAACCTCAATGAACAGATGTGTGAGCCAAACTGTAGTTAACATAGAACAGTGTATAAGGCTCGGGTAAAATAAGATGTTTCTAACACTTCCATTTGATATTTCCATCACTTTTTATAAGCAAGTTCAGTGAAAAGGTTTGTCTTATTTGTCAGGTCAATATTAGAGAAACGAAGTGATTTCTTTCCAAGGATGTACATCTAATAATCTTGGTTAAACCTTCAATCTTGTTTTAAATGCTTTTCCATTGAAAATGATACCTCTCTTTCAGCTCCCCCATTTCTGAGAAGTATAAAATCTTATAATTTATTATTACCAAAGGGGAAAGGTGGGAGGAGGGATAAATGAACAGTTTGGAATTAACACATACACACTGCTATGTATAAAATAGATCATCAACAAGGAACTACTGTATAGCACAGGGAACTACACTCAACATTTTGCAATAACCTATAAGGGGAAATAATCTGAAAAAGAATAGATATTTTTATTGACATCATCTATCAATGATAGTTAAAGTGTAGCCTAAGGGAAGCTGGTGGTGAGTGCTTCTGACCCTGAAGACTTCAATCATCTAAAGTTTGGACTCTGCCTACTTCCCAAGGCCCTTAATGAACATATGTGTAGCCGTAGCTTAAAAACTTCCCCAGTTTGGGTTTCGGGGAGACACTGATTTTGAAAAAGCCCTGGTGTTCTCCTTACATGAATGGGACTCTTCCTACTGCTAAAACATGTCTGTCACACCCAGAGGATGGTATACCGTCTGATCGGGAAGAGTTTGGAAAAGGCATCTCATCTCCTCATCTCCTGGTGCTCGGGTTCACCCCTCCAGCGTCTTTACTAACAGTCTCCCCACTTGGAGATGTCAGCACTGTCAACATCCTGTTGTGTACAGTTTGGAATTTGTCCAGAGGATGAAGCGGAAGGATGAGGAACAATGAGAGACAAGTCCTAGGTGTTCAGACAGGCACATGTCACTCTAATTTCCAATCAGGAAGACGAATTGACCAAAGGCTAGGGTTGCCCATGGAAACAGTATAGGGCTTGAGGAAATCCCGCTGCTTTGTGGCCAGTTCCCATAAACACAAGTTGAACAATGGAACTCAGGGGCAGTAAAATTCACAAAACTGCAGAGTTGAAAATATCCATCACTGAAAAATGTCTTGAGGAAAGTCAGAGAAAAGGACTTGTAAGCAAGGGAGAATGGCAGGAAAGGGATTTGAGGAGGTAGAAAGGACTCGCCATTAAGCACAAGAAAAGGAGCTGAACATTGCCAACATTGCAGTTGGCCAAAAAGGGTGTATGCGTTTTTTTCTGTATATATTCAAGAAAAGGGCATACACTTTTTTAGCCAACCAAACAGGTGGGCACTGGAAGTCAATACTACAAAAGATATCACTTCACATCAGTCAGAAGAGCCATCCTCATAAAGCGTAAACAACAGAAATGCAGGACAGGGCAACGAGAAGAGGGAGCCCTGTGAGACTTATAGTGGAAATGTATATTGCCAACGGCCATTCTGGAGAAGTGTATTGTGTTTACTAAAGCATCTAAAAAATGAGCTACAGAGCATAGGGCACTTGCACTCATGGGCGTATATCTTGGGAAAAACAAAAATCGAGAGGACACAGGCACCCCAATGTTTACCCCCTCTCTGTTTAAAAGATCCTCGACTAGGATATAACTTAAATGTCTCTGGAGGGAAAAAATGGATAGAGATGTGGTACTTAGGTAGAGTGGAATATTATTCAGCCTGGAAATCAATGAAATATGGCCAGTTGTAACAACTCCGGAGGAGTTACGTATGATCATTCTAAGTGACAGAATTCAAAAAGAAAAAGACACATATCATAAGATATCACTTAAAGGTGGAATCCAAAATGGCTACACATGAAATAAATTACAAAACAAAAACATAGTCAAATATGTAGAAAACACGCATAAGGCTGCTAAACGGGAAAGGTGGGGAGGGGTGAGGCATCATCCAGGAGGTTGAAATTAGCAAAGATACCATTCCAAATACCAAACTGATAATCAACAAGGCCTACACGGTAGCTAAAAGAACTGCACTCAGCACACTCAAGTCACCGGAAAAGAATATATACGACTGGTAAGAATCTGAAAAAGAATTTATTGATGACTCTCTGTACGTGAATCAAGTGGATGTACAGCAGCAAGAAACAGAGCTTTGAAAATCAGCTGTAACCAATATAGTAATAAATTGAAAAAAATAAACGACAGAGAGACAGAGAAAACCTCTTACAACTTTTCCTCAGGGACGGTGATGCAACATGGATTGAACACATCTAGACCCACAGCAGGATGAGACATAAGGCTGGAAACTGTTTGCGCTAAGAGAAATGTGAGGTTGGGTGAGGAAATGCACACCCTTTAAAGTAATACTACCTGGTACCCATTCAATGGGTCCCAAATCTGCAGGTTCAAGGGATCTTCCTACAGCTAAAACATGCATGGAAAACCCAGAGGACTGTACACCATGTGATCGGGAGATGTGTCTAAAATGCACCTCATTTATCCTCTCCTGGTGCTCCTGTTCACCATTCCAGCCATGTTACTTAGAATCTCCCCACTTGGAGAATCAGCACATTTAAACTTCTGTTTCACACATTTTGCAAATTGTGAGGAGGATGAACGGGAAGAGGGGGAACCAATGAGAGAATAGTTGTAGGGGTTTGGACGGGCACATATCACTCTAATTTCCCATTAAGAATAAGAATTAAAGAAAGGCTCAGCCTGCCTCGCCGGAGCCAAAATAGGGCCTGAAGCAATCCTGCGGGTTTGAGGCCAGCTCACAAAAGAGCAACTTAAAAAATGGAGCTCAGGGTCACTGCAATTCACAAACCTGCAGAGTTATAAATGAAAACTAATGTCCAAAAATATGTTGAGGTAAGGCAAAGAAGAGGATCTGAATGCAAGACAGAATTGCAAGAAACAGATTTCAAGAGATAGATTGGACTCGTCTTTAACGCACATGAAAAGCGGCAGAATTTCGACAATGATGCAGTTGGCCCAAAAGGGCGTATGCGTTTTTTCCTGATTATATCCAGGAAAAAACGCATACGCACTTTATGGGCAACGAAGCAAGCAAGCAATGCAAATGTGCACAACAAAGAAGTCTCACTTCCCACCGGTCAAAAGGGCCATCCTAAAAAAGTGTAAAAACCAGAAATGCAGGACAGGCCATGGAGAACAGGGAGCCTTTATACGCTGATGGGCAGTGTGTGAACTGCCGAGAGCCACTCTGGAGAAGTGTATGGTGGTTCCTAAATCATCTAAAAAACAGAGCTACAGAGCATAGGACACTTCCAATCATGGGAGTATATCTAGGGAAGTCTAAAAATCAACAAGACACAAGCACACCACAGTTTAGGGCTACTCTGTTTACAAGAACCTCAACTTCAGTACACCTTAAATATCCCAGGAAAGAGAACAATGGATAAAGAAGATGTGGTACTTATGTACAATGGAATATCTCTTCACCATGAAATCAATGTAATAAGGCTAGTAGAAGGATAAAGAGTGGATTTAGGTCCGATAATACTACTTGAAATAAGTCAAACAGAAAAAGAAACATATCATAAGATATCACTTATAGAGGGAGGGTAAATATGGCTGCACAAGAAATGAATTACAGAACAGAACAGTGTCTCACATTTAGAAAACACACTTATGTCAGCTTAAGGGGAAAGGAGAGGTGGGGTGATGCATAAAACCAGAGTTTGAAATTAGCACAGATACCGTTCAATAAACCAAATAGGTATTAGACAAGATCTACACCTTGCTCAATGAACTGGCCTCAACACACCCTATACACCGCAGAGAAATATATCTGAGTAATAAGAATCTTAAAACCCATGTATTGATATATCTCCATAAGGGAATCAAGTGTGTGCAGAGCGGCACAAACACAGCAGTGAAAATGAGCTAAACCCCATTATAGAAATAAATTTTAAAAAGAAAACGCTGAAACAATGAAAGAGAAAAATTCTTACAAAATTCGCTCAGGGGCTGTGATGCAACCTGGATTGACCACATATAAACCCACAGCTGGATAAGACATAAGGCTGGACACTTGGGGCTGAGATGATTGGTGAGCTTTGGTGAGCAACTGCCGAAAGTTTAATGCAATACTTCATGCTACTCAGTCCAAGGGTCCCAACACTCCAGGTTGAAGGGAATCTTCCTACAGCTAAACCATGCTTGGGAAACCCAGCGACTGGTATACCATATGATCGGGAAAGGTTTCTAAAACGCACCTCATTTTTCCTCTCCTGGGGCTGCGGATCGACATTCCAGCCGCTTTACTAACAACATCCCCACATGGAGTCAATGCCTTTAAGTTCTGGTATCGCACAGTCTGCAGTTAGTGTGGAGGATGAATGGGAATAGGGGGAACCAGTGGGAAACAAGCTGTAGCGGTTTCAATGGGCACATGTCACTCTAATGTCACATCAGTAAGAAGAATTAACCAAAGGCACAGCAAGGTGCCCCAGAAGAAAAATAGGGCTTCAAGGAATCCTGTGGTTATGGGGCAAGACCACAAAAATAAGAGCTGAAAAGTGGGGCTAAGGGCCACCGCAATTCAAAAACCTGCAGAGTTATAAAGGCCAAGTATTTTCAAAAAATATATTGAGGTAAGGCTATGAAGAGACATTGAAAGCAAGGCAGAACTGCAGGAAACCGATTTCAGGAGGTAGACTGGAATTGCATTGAAAACATATGAAGAGAGTCAGAACCTCGACAATGATGCACTTGGCCAAAAAGGGCGTATGTGTTTTTTCCTGAATATATTCAGGAAAAAACGCATACACACTTTTTGGCCAACCAAGCAAGCTTGCAAAGGAAATCTGCACTACAATGAAGTCTCACTTCCACCTGGTCAAAAGGGCCATCTGAAAAAAGTGTAAAATCCATAAAGGCACGACAGGGCATGGAGAACTGGGAGCCTTCTTATGCTGATGGGCGGGATGTAAATTGCCAACAGACACTCCGGAGAAGTGTATGGTGTTTCCTGAAACATCTAAAAAACAAAGCAACAGAGCCTAGGGCACTTCCACTTATGGTCCTATAGATTAGGGAAATTAAAATTAAAAAGACACAGCCACCCCAAAGTTTGGGACGCCTCTGTTTACAAGAACCTCGTTTACGGTACAAGTTCAATATCACAGAAAGTGAAAAATGGATAAAGAAGTTGTGGTACTTACGTACAAGGCAATATAACTCAGCAATGAAATCTATGTCATCAGGCCCTTAGCAGCACAATGAGTGGATTCAGGTATGATGATTCTAACTGAAATAAGTCACACAGAAAAAGAAACATCATAAGATATCAGTAATAAACGGAATGTAAACTTGGCTACACAGGAACTGAATTACAGAACAGAACAGGGTCTCAAATTTAGAAAACCAACTTATGCTTGCTTAAGGGTAAAGGTGAGTTGGGGTGCTGCATAAAACCAGAGATCGAAATGAGCACAGATAAAGTTCCTTAAGCCAAATATGGAATAGACAAGAGCTACTCCTTGCTCAACGAAATGGACTCAACACCGCATATTAAACGCCTAAGAATGTACCTGACTAGTAAGTATCTTAAAACCTATGGATTGCTATGTCTCCAAAAGACAATCAAGCGTGTACAGGGGCATAAACGCAGCAGTGATAGGATTTGAGAGGTTCGGTGAGCAAATGAAGACCCTTTGAAGTCATATTGCATGGTACCCATTCCACGGGTTTCAACTACCCAGGTTTCAGGTATTCTTCCTTCAGCTAAAACATGCATGTGGAACCTAGAGTATGATCAACCATGTGATCGGGAGACGTGTTCAAATATGTCTCAGTTTTCGTACCCTGGTACTCGGGTGCAACATTCCAGACGCTTTACTAACACTCTCCCGACATGGAGAGTCAGTCCCTTTAACCTCCTGTTTGGCCCAGTTTGCAATTTCTGCGGAAGATGAACAGGAATAGGGAGAACCAATGAGAGACTAGCTGGAGGTGTCTGGACGGGCAAATTTAACTCTCATTTCCCACCAGGAAGAGGAAATAACCAAAGGCTCAGCGTGCTGTGCCGGAACCAGATTAGGGCCTGAAGCCATCCTGCGGTGTTGCGGCCAGCTCACAAGAAAGCGAGTTGAAGAAAGGAGCTCAGGGGCACTGTAATTCACAAACCTGCAGAGTTATAAATGACAGCTATCGTCCAAAAATATACTGAAGTAAGGCTGCCAAGAGGACTTGAAAGCGGGGCAGAATTGCAGGAAACCGATTTCAGGAGGTAGACTGGAATTGCATTGAAAGCATAGGAAAAGAGGCAGAACGTCCACAATGATGCACTTGGCCAAAAAGGGCGTATGCGTTTTTTCCTGAATATATTCAGGAGAAAACGCATACGCCCTTTTTGGCCAACCAAGCAAGCTTGCAAAGGAAATCTGCACTACAATGAAGTCTCACTTCCCCCCGGTCAAAAGGGCCATCTGAAAAAAGTGTAAAATCCAGAAAGGCAGGACAGGCCATGGAGAACTGGGAGCCTTGTTATGCTGATGGGCGGGATGTAAATTGCCAACAGACACTCGGGAGAAGTGTATGGTGTTTCCTGAAACATCTAAAAAACAAAGCAACAGAGCCTAGGGCACTTCCACTTATGGTCCTATAGCTTAGGGAAATTAAAATGAAAAAGACACAGCCACTCCAAAATTTGGAACGGCTCTGTTTACAAGAACCTCGTTTACAGTACAAGTTTAACATCGCAGAAAGTGAAAAATGGATAAAGAAGTTGTGGTATTTACTTACAAAGCAATATCACTCAGCAATGAAATATATGTCATCAGGCCCTTAGCAGCACAATGAGTGGATTCATGTATGATGATTCTAACTGAAATAAGTCACACAGAAAAAGAAACATCATAAGATATCACTAATACATGGAATGTAAACTTGGCTACACAGGAACTGAATTACAGAACAGAACAGGGTCTCAAATTTAGAAAACCAACTTATGCTTGCTTAAGGGTAAAGGTGAGTTGGGGTGCTGCATAAAACCAGAGATTGAAATGAGCACAGATAAAGTTCCTTAAGCCAAATATGGAATAGACAAGAGCTACTCCTTGCTCAACGAAATGGACTCAACACCGCATATTAAACGCCTAAGAATGTACCTGACTAGTAAGTATCTGAAAACCTATGGATTGCTATGTCTCCGAAAGAGAATCAAGCATGTGTACAGTGACATAAACGCAGCAGTGATAGGATTGGAGAGGTTCGGTGAGCAAATTAAGACCCTTTGAAGTCATATTGCATGGTACCCATTCCACGGGTTTCAACTACCCAGGTTTAAGGTATTCTTCCTTCAGCTAAAACATGCATGTGGAACCTAGAGTATGATCAACCATGTGATCGGGAGACGTGTTCAAATATGTCTCAGTTTTCGTACCCTGGTACACGGGTGCAACATTCCAGACGCTTTACTAACACTCTCCCGACTTGGAGAGTCAGTCCCTTTAACCCCCTGTTTGGCCCAGTTTGCAATTTCTGCGGAAGATGAACAGGAATAGCGAGAACCAATGAGAGACTAGCTGGAGGTCTCCGGACGGGCAAATTTAACTCTCATTTCCCACCAGGAAGAGGAATTAACCAAAGGCTCGGCGTGCCGTGCCGGAACCAGATTAGGGCCTGAAGCCATCCTGCGGTGTTGCGGCCAGCTCACAATAAAGCGAGTTGAAGAAAGGAGCTCAGGGGCACTGTAATTCACAAACCTGCAGAGTTATAAATGACAGCTATCGTCCAAAAATATACTGAAGTAAGGCTGCCAAGAGGACTTGAAAGCGGGGCAGAATTGCAGGAAACCGATTTCAGGAGGTACACTGGAATTGCATTGAAAGCATAGGAAAAGAGGCAGAACGTCCACAATGATGCACTTGGCCAAAAAGGGCGTATGCGTTTTTTCCTGAATATATTCAGGAAAAAACGCATACGCCCTTTTTGGCCAACCAAGCAAGCTTGCAAAGGAAATCTGCACTACAATGAAGTCTCACTTCCCCCCGGTCAAAAGGGCCATCTGAAAAAAGTGTAAAATCCAGCAAGGCAGGACAGGCCATTGAGAACTGGGAGCCTTGTTATGCTGATGGGCGGGATGTAAATTGCCAACAGACACTCGGGAGAAGTGTATGGTGTTTCCTGAAACATCTAAAAAACAAAGCAACAGAGCCTAGGGCACTTCCACTTATGGTCCTATAGCGTAGGGAAATTAAAATCAAAAAGATACAGCCACCCCAATGTTTGGGACGCCTCTGTTTACAAGAACCTCGTTTACCGTACAAGTTCAATATCACAGAAAGTGAAAAATGGATAAAGAACTTGTGGTACTTACGTACAATGCAGTATCACTCAGCAGTGAAATCTATGTCATCAGGCCCATAGCAGCACAATGAGTGGATTCAGGTACGATGATTCTAACTGAAATAAGTCACACAGAAAAAGAAACATCATAAGATATCAGTAATACACGGAATGTAAACTTGGCTACACAGGAACTGAATTACAGAACAGAACAGGGTCTCAAATTTAGAAAACCAACTTATGTTTGTTTAAGGGTAAAGGTGAGTTGGGGTGCTGCATAAAACCAGAGATTGAAATGAGCACAGATAAAGTTCCTTAAGCCAAATATGGAATAGACAAGAGCTACTCCTTGCTCAACGAAATGGACTCAACACCGCATATTAAACGCCTAAGAATGTACCTGACTCTTAAGTATCTTAAAACCTATGGATTGCTATGTCTCCGAAAGAGAATCAAGCATGTGTACAGGGACATAAACGCAGCAGTGATAGGATTGGAGAGGTTCGGTGAGCAAATGAAGACCCTTTGAGGTCATACTGCATGGTACCCATTCCACGGGTTTCAACTACCCAGGTTTAAGGTATTCTTCCTTCAGCTAAAACATGCATGTGGAACCTAGAGTATGATCAACCATGTGATCGGGAGACGTGTTCAAATATGTCTCAGTTTTCGTACCCTGGTACTCGGGTGCAACATTCCAGACGCTTTACTAACACTCTCCCGACTTGGAGAGTCAGTCCCTTTAACCTCCTGTTTGGCCCAGTTTGCAATTTCTGCGGAAGAGGAACAGGAATAGCGAGAACCAATCAGAGACTAGCTGGAGGTGTCTGGACGGGCAAATTTAACTCTCATTTCCCACCAGGAAGAGGAAATAACCAAAGGCTCAGCGTGCCATGCCGGAACCAGATTAGGGCCTGAAGCCATCCTGCGGTGTTGCGGCCAGCTCAAAAGAAAACGAGTTGAAGAAAGGAGCTCAGGGGCACTGTAATTCACAAACCTGCAGAGTTATAAATGACAACTATCGTCCAAAAATATACTGAAGTAAGGCTGCCAAGAGGACTTGAAAGCGGGGCAGAATTGCAGGAAACCGATTTCAGGAGGTAGACTGGAATTGCATTGAAAGCATAGGAAAACAGGCAGAACGTCCACAATGATGCACTTGGCCAAAAAGGGCGTATGCGTTTTTTCCTGAATATATTCAGGAAAAAACGCATACGCCCTTTTTGGCCAACCAAGCAAGCTTGCAAAGGAAATCTGCACTACAATGAAGTCTCACTTCCCCCCGGTCAAAAGGGCCATCTGAAAAAAGTGTAAAATCCAGCAAGGCAGGACAGGCCATGGAGAACTGGGAGCCTTGTTATGCTGATGGGCGGGATGTAAATTGCCAACAGACACTCGGGAGAAGTGTATGGTGTTTCCTGAAACATCTAAGAAACAAAGCAACAGAGCCTAGGGCACTTCCACTTATGGTCCTATAGCTTAGGGAAATTAAAATAAAAAAGACACAGCCACCCCAATGTTTGGAACGGATCTGTTTACAAGAACCTCGTTTACAGTACAAGTTCAACATCGAAGAAAGTGAAAAATGGATAAAGAAGTTGTGGTATTTACTTACAAAGCAATATCACTCAGCAATGAAATCTATGTCATCAGGCCCTTAGCAGCACAATGAGTGGATTCAGTTATGATGATTCTAACTGAAATAAGTCACACAGAAAAAGAAACATCATAAGATATCAGTAATACACGGAATGTAAACTTGGCTACACAGGAACTGAATTCCAAAACAGAACAGCGTCTCAAATTTAGAAAAACAACTTATGCTTGCTTAAGGGTAAAGGTGAGTTGGGGTGCTGCATAAAACCAGAGATTGAAATGAGCACAGATAAAGTTCCTTAAGCCAAATATGGAATAGACAAGAGCTACTCCTTGCTCAACGAAATGGACTCAACACCGCATATTAAACGCCTAAGAATGTACCTGACTCTTAAGTATCTTAAAACCTATGGATTGCTATGTCTCCGAAAGAGAATCAAGCATGTGTACAGGGACATAAACGCAGCAGTGATAGGATTGGAGAGGTTCGGTGAGCAAATGAAGACCCTTTGAAGTCATACTGCATGGTACCCATTCCACGGGTTTCAACTACCCAGGTTTAAGGTATTCTTCCTTCAGCTAAAACATGCATGTGGAACCTAGAGTATGATCAACCATGTGATCGGGAGACGTGTTCAAATATGTCTCAGTTTTCGTACCCTGGTACACGGGTGCAACATTCCAGACGCTTTACTAACACTCTCCCGACTTGGAGAGTCAGTCCCTTTAACCTCCTGTTTGGCCCAGTTTGCAATTTCTGCGGAAGATGAACAGGAATAGCGAGAACCAATGAGAGACTAGCTGGAGGTCTCCGGACGGGCAAATTTAACTCTCATTTCCCACCAGGAAGAGGAATTAACCAAAGGCTCGGCGTGCCGTGCCGGAACCAGATTAGGGCCTGAAGCCATCCTGCGGTGTTGCGGCCAGCTCACAATAAAGCGAGTTGAAGAAAGGAGCTCAGGGGCACTGTAATTCACAAACCTGCAGAGTTATAAATGACAGCTATCGTCCAAAAATATACTGAAGTAAGGCTGCCAAGAGGACTTGAAAGCGGGGCAGAATTGCAGGAAACCGATTTCAGGAGGTACACTGGAATTGCATTGAAAGCATAGGAAAAGAGGCAGAACGTCCACAATGATGCACTTGGCCAAAAAGGGCGTATGCGTTTTTTCCTGAATATATTCAGGAAAAAACGCATACGCCCTTTTTGGCCAACCAAGCAAGCTTGCAAAGGAAATCTGCACTACAATGAAGTCTCACTTCCCCCCGGTCAAAAGGGCCATCTGAAAAAAGTGTAAAATCCAGCAAGGCAGGACAGGCCATTGAGAACTGGGAGCCTTGTTATGCTGATGGGCGGGATGTAAATTGCCAACAGACACTCGGGAGAAGTGTATGGTGTTTCCTGAAACATCTAAAAAACAAAGCAACAGAGCCTAGGGCACTTCCACTTATGGTCCTATAGCGTAGGGAAATTAAAATCAAAAAGATACAGCCACCCCAATGTTTGGGACGCCTCTGTTTACAAGAACCTCGTTTACCGTACAAGTTCAATATCACAGAAAGTGAAAAATGGATAAAGAACTTGTGGTACTTACGTACAATGCAGTATCACTCAGCAGTGAAATCTATGTCATCAGGCCCATAGCAGCACAATGAGTGGATTCAGGTACGATGATTCTAACTGAAATAAGTCACACAGAAAAAGAAACATCATAAGATATCAGTAATACACGGAATGTAAACTTGGCTACACAGGAACTGAATTACAGAACAGAACAGGGTCTCAAATTTAGAAAACCAACTTATGTTTGTTTAAGGGTAAAGGTGAGTTGGGGTGCTGCATAAAACCAGAGATTGAAATGAGCACAGATAAAGTTCCTTAAGCCAAATATGGAATAGACAAGAGCTACTCCTTGCTCAACGAAATGGACTCAACACCGCATATTAAACGCCTAAGAATGTACCTGACTCTTAAGTATCTTAAAACCTATGGATTGCTATGTCTCCGAAAGAGAATCAAGCATGTGTACAGGGACATAAACGCAGCAGTGATAGGATTGGAGAGGTTCGGTGAGCAAATGAAGACCCTTTGAGGTCATACTGCATGGTACCCATTCCACGGGTTTCAACTACCCAGGTTTAAGGTATTCTTCCTTCAGCTAAAACATGCATGTGGAACCTAGAGTATGATCAACCATGTGATCGGGAGACGTGTTCAAATATGTCTCAGTTTTCGTACCCTGGTACTCGGGTGCAACATTCCAGACGCTTTACTAACACTCTCCCGACTTGGAGAGTCAGTCCCTTTAACCTCCTGTTTGGCCCAGTTTGCAATTTCTGCGGAAGAGGAACAGGAATAGCGAGAACCAATCAGAGACTAGCTGGAGGTGTCTGGACGGGCAAATTTAACTCTCATTTCCCACCAGGAAGAGGAAATAACCAAAGGCTCAGCGTGCCATGCCGGAACCAGATTAGGGCCTGAAGCCATCCTGCGGTGTTGCGGCCAGCTCAAAAGAAAACGAGTTGAAGAAAGGAGCTCAGGGGCACTGTAATTCACAAACCTGCAGAGTTATAAATGACAACTATCGTCCAAAAATATACTGAAGTAAGGCTGCCAAGAGGACTTGAAAGCGGGGCAGAATTGCAGGAAACCGATTTCAGGAGGTAGACTGGAATTGCATTGAAAGCATAGGAAAACAGGCAGAACGTCCACAATGATGCACTTGGCCAAAAAGGGCGTATGCGTTTTTTCCTGAATATATTCAGGAAAAAACGCATACGCCCTTTTTGGCCAACCAAGCAAGCTTGCAAAGGAAATCTGCACTACAATGAAGTCTCACTTCCCCCCGGTCAAAAGGGCCATCTGAAAAAAGTGTAAAATCCAGCAAGGCAGGACAGGCCATGGAGAACTGGGAGCCTTGTTATGCTGATGGGCGGGATGTAAATTGCCAACAGACACTCGGGAGAAGTGTATGGTGTTTCCTGAAACATCTAAGAAACAAAGCAACAGAGCCTAGGGCACTTCCACTTATGGTCCTATAGCTTAGGGAAATTAAAATAAAAAAGACACAGCCACCCCAATGTTTGGAACGGATCTGTTTACAAGAACCTCGTTTACAGTACAAGTTCAACATCGAAGAAAGTGAAAAATGGATAAAGAAGTTGTGGTATTTACTTACAAAGCAATATCACTCAGCAATGAAATCTATGTCATCAGGCCCTTAGCAGCACAATGAGTGGATTCAGTTATGATGATTCTAACTGAAATAAGTCACACAGAAAAAGAAACATCATAAGATATCAGTAATACACGGAATGTAAACTTGGCTACACAGGAACTGAATTCCAAAACAGAACAGCGTCTCAAATTTAGAAAAACAACTTATGCTTGCTTAAGGGTAAAGGTGAGTTGGGGTGCTGCATAAAACCAGAGATTGAAATGAGCACAGATAAAGTTCCTTAAGCCAAATATGGAATAGACAAGAGCTACTCCTTGCTCAACGAAATGGACTCAACACCGCATATTAAACGCCTAAGAATGTACCTGACTCTTAAGTATCTTAAAACCTATGGATTGCTATGTCTCCGAAAGAGAATCAAGCATGTGTACAGGGACATAAACGCAGCAGTGATAGGATTGGAGAGGTTCGGTGAGCAAATGAAGACCCTTTGAAGTCATACTGCATGGTACCCATTCCACGGGTTTCAACTACCCAGGTTTAAGGTATTCTTCCTTCAGCTAAAACATGCATGTGGAACCTAGAGTATGATCAACCATGTGATCGGGAGACGTGTTCAAATATGTCTCAGTTTTCGTACCCTGGTACACGGGTGCAACATTCCAGACGCTTTACTAACACTCTCCCGACTTGGAGAGTCAGTCCCTTTAACCTCCTGTTTGGCCCAGTTTGCAATTTCTGCGGAAGATGAACAGGAATAGCGAGAACCAATCAGAGACTAGCTGGAGGTGTCTGGACGGGCAAATTTAACTCTCATTTCCCACCAGGAAGAGGAAATAACCAAAGGCTCGGCGTGCCGTGCCGGAACCAGATTAGGGCCTGAAGCCATCCTGCGGTGTTGCGGCCAGCTCACAAGAAAGCGAGTTGAAGAAAGGAGCTCAGGGGCACTGTAATTCACAAACCTGCAGAGTTATAAATGACAGCTATCGGCCAAAAATATACTGAAGTAAGGCTGCCAACAGGACTTGAAAGCGGGGCAGAATTGCAGGAAACCGATTTCAGGAGGTACACTGTAATTGCATTGAAAGCATAGGAAAAGAGGTAGAACGTCAACAATGATGCACTTGGCCAAAAAGGGCGTATGCGTTTTTTCCTGAATATATTCAGGAAAAAACGCATACGCCCTTTTTGGCCAACCAAGCAAGCTTGCAAAGGAAATCTGCACTACAATGAAGTCTTACTTCCCCCCACTCCGGTCAAAAGGGCCATCTGAAAAAAGTGTAAAATCCAGAAAGGCAGGACAGGCCATGGCGAACTGGGAGCCTTGTTATGCTGATGGGCGGGATGTAAATTGCCAACAGACACTGGGGAGAAGTGTATGGTGTTTCCTGAAACATCTAAAAAACAAAGCAACAGAGCCTAGGGCACTTCCACTTATGGTCCTATAGCTTAGGGAAATTAAAATCAAAAAGATACAGCCACCCCAATGTTTGGGACGCCTCTGTTTACAAGAACCCCGTTTACCGTACAAGTTCAATATCACAGAAAGTGAAAAATGGATAAAGAACTTGTGGTACTTACGTACAATGCAGTATCACTCAGCAGTGAAATCTATGTCATCAGGCCCGTAGCAGCACAATGAGTGGATTCAGGTACGCTGATTCTAACTGAAATAAGTCACACAGAAAAAGAAACATCATAAGATATCAGTAATACACGGAATGTAAACTTGGCTACACAGGAACTGAATTACAGAACAGAACAGGGTCTCAAATTTAGAAAACCAACTTATGCTTGTTTAAGGGTAAAGGTGAGTTGGGGTGCTGCATAAAACCAGAGATTGAAATGAGCACAGATAAAGTTCCTTAAGCCAAATATGGAATAGACAAGAGCTACTCCTTGCTCAACGAAATGGACTCAACACCCCATATTAAACGCCTAAGAATGTACCTGACTCTTAAGTATCTTAAAACCTATGGATTGCTATGTCTCCGAAAGAGAATCAAGCATGTGTACAGGGACATAAACGCAGCAGTGATAGGATTGGAGAGGTTCGGTGAGCAAATGAAGACCCTTTGAAGTCATATTGCATGGTACCCATTCCACGGCTTTCAACTACCCAGGTTTAAGGTATTCTTCCTTCAGCTAAAACATGCATGTGGAACCTAGAGTATGATCAACCGTGTGAACGGGAGACGTGTTCAAATATGTCTCAGTTTTCGTACCCTGGTACTCGGGTGCAACATTCCAGACGCTTTACTAACACTCTCCCGACTTGGAGAGTCAGTCCCTTTAACCTCCTGTTTGGCCCAGTTTGCAATTTCTGCGGAAGATGAACAGGAATAGCGAGAACCAATGAGAGACTAGCTGGAGGTGTCTGGACGGGCAAATTTAACTCTCATTTCCCACCAGGAAGAGGAAATAACCAAAGGCTCAGCGTGCCGTGCCGGAACCAGATTAGGGCCTGAAGCCATCCTGCGGTGTTGCGGCCAGCTCACAAGAAAACGAGTTGAAGAAAGGAGCTCAGGGGCACTGTAATTCACAAACCTGCAGAGTTATAAATGACAACTATCGTCCAAAAATATACTGAAGTAAGGCTGCCAAGAGGACTTGAAAGCGGGGCAGAATTGCAGGAAACCGATTTCAGGAGGTAGACTGGAATTGCATTGAAAGCATAGGAAAAGAGGCAGAACGTCCACAATGATGCACTTGGCCAAAAAGGGCGTATGCGTTTTTTCCTGAATATATTCAGGAAAAAACGCATACGCCCTTTTTGGCCAACCAAACAAGCTTGCAAAGGAAATCTGCACTACAATGAAGTCTCACTTCCCCCTGGTCAAAAGGGCCATCTGAAAAAAGTGTAAAATCCAGAAAGGCAGGACAGGCCATGGAGAACTGGGAGCCTTGTTATGCTGATGGGCGGGATGTCAATTTCCAACAGACACTCGGGAGAAGTGTATGGTGTTTCCTGAAACATCTAAAAAACAAAGCAACAGAGCCTAGGGCACTTCCACTTATGGTCCTATAGCTTAGGGAAATTAAAATCAAAAAGATACAGCCACCCCAAAGTTTGGGACGCCTCTGTTTACAAGAACCTCGTTTACCGTACAAGTTCAATATCACAGAAAGTGAAAAATGGATAAAGAACTTGTGGTACTTACGTACAATGCAGTATCACTCAGCAGTGAAATCTATGTCATCAGGCCCGTAGCAGCACAATGAGTGGATTCAGGTACGATGATTCTAACTGAAATAAGTCACACAGAAAAAGAAACATCATAAGATATCAGTAATACACGGAATGTAAACTTGGCTACACAGGAACTGAATTACAGAACAGAACAGGGTCTCAAATTTAGAAAACCAACTTATGCTTGTTTAAGGGTAAAGGTGAGTTGGGGTGCTGCATAAAACCAGAGATTGAAATGAGCACAGATAAAGTTCCTTAAGCCAAATACGGAATAGACAAGAGCTACTCCTTGCTCAACGAAATGGACTCAACACCGCATATTAAACGCCTAAGAATGTACCTGACTCTTAAGTATCTTAAAACCTATGGATTGCTATGTCTCCGAAAGAGAATCAAGCATGTGTACAGGGACATAAACGCAGCAGTGATAGGATTGGAGAGGTTCGGTGAGCAAATGAAGACCCTTTGAAGTCATATTGCATGGTACCCATTCCACGGGTTTCAACTACCCAGGTTTAAGGTATTCTTCCTTCAGCTAAAACATGCATGTGGAACCTAGAGTATGATCAACCATGTGATCGGGAGACGTGTTCAAATATGTCTCAGTTTTCGTACCCTGGTACTCGGGTGCAACATTCCAGACGCTTTACTAACACTCTCCCGACTTGGAGAGTCAGTCCCTTTAACCTCCTGTTTGGCCCAGTTTGCAATTTCTGCGGAAGATGAACAGGAATAGCGAGAACCAATCAGAGACTAGCTGGAGGTGTCTGGACGGGCAAATTTAACTCTCATTTCCCACCAGGAAGAGGAAATAACCAAAGGCTCAGCGTGCCGTGCCGGAACCAGATTAGGGCCTGAAGCCATCCTGCGGTGTTGCGGCCAGCTCACAAGAAAACGAGTTGAAGAAAGGAGCTCAGGGGCACTGTAATTCACAAACCTGCAGAGTTATAAATGACAACTATCGTCCAAAAATATACTGAAGTAAGGCTGCCAAGAGGACTTGAAAGCGGGGCAGAATTGCAGGAAACCGATTTCAGGAGGTACACTGGAATTGCATTGAAAGCATAGGAAAAGAGGCAGAACGTCCACAATGATGCACTTGGCCAAAAAGGACGTATGCGTTTTTTCCTGAATATATTCAGGAAAAAACGCATACGTCCTTTTTGGACAACCAAGCAAGCTTGCAAAGGAAATCTGCACTACAATGAAGTCTCACTTCCCCCCGGTCAAAAGGGCCATCTGATAAAAGTGTAAAATCCAGCAAGGCAGGACAGGCCATGGAGAACTGGGAGCCTTGTTATGCTGATGGGCGGGATGTAAATTGCCAACAGACACTCGGGAAGTGTATGGTGTTTCCTGAAACATCTAAAAAACAAAGCAACAGAGCCTAGGGCACTTCCACTTATGGTCCTATAGCTTAGGGAAATTAAAATCAAAAAGATACAGCCACCCCAATGTTTGGGACGCCTCTGTTTACAAGAACCTCGTTTACCGTACAAGTTCAATATCACAGAAAGTGAAAAATGGATAAAGAACTTGTGGTACTTACGTACAATGCAGTATCACTCAGCAGTGAAATCTATGTCATCAGGCCCGTAGCAGCACAATGAGTGGATTCAGGTACGATGATTCTAACTGAAATAAGTCACACAGAAAAAGAAACATCATAAGATATCAGTAATACACGGAATGTAAACTTGGCTACACAGGAACTGAATTACAGAACAGAACAGGGTCTCAAATTTAGAAAACCAACTTATGCTTGTTTAAGGGTAAAGGTGAGTTGGGGTGCTGCATAAAACCAGAGATTGAAATGAGCACAGATAAAGTTCCTTAAGCCAAATATGGAATAGACAAGAGCTACTCCTTGCTCAACGAAATGGACTCAACACCGCATATTAAACGCCTAAGAATGTACCTGACTCTTAAGTATCTTAAAACCTATGGATTGCTATGTCTCCGAAAGAGAATCAAGCATGTGTACAGGGACATAAACGCAGCAGTGATAGGATTGGAGAGGTTCGGTGAGCAAATGAAGACCCTTTGAAGTCATATTGCATGGTACCCATTCCACGGGTTTCAACTACCCAGGTTTAAGGTATTCTTCCTTCAGCTAAAACATGCATGTGGAACCTAGAGTATGATCAACCATGTGATCGGGAGACGTGTTCAAATATGTCTCAGTTTTCGTACCCTGGTACTCGGGTGCAACATTCCAGACGCTTTACTAACACTCTCCCGACTTGGAGAGTCAGTCCCTTTAACCTCCTGTTTGGCCCAGTTTGCAATTTCTGCGGAAGATGAACAGGAATAGCGAGAACCAATGAGAGACTAGCTGGAGGTGTCTGGACGGGCAAATTTAACTCTCATTTCCCACCAGGAAGAGGAAATAACCAAAGGCTCGGCGTGCCGTGCCGGAACCAGATTAGGGCCTGAAGCCATCCTGCGGTGTTGCGGCCAGCTCACAAGAAAACGAGTTGAAGAAAGGAGCTCAGGGGCACTGTAATTCACAAACCTGCAGAGTTATAAATGACAACTATCGTCCAAAAATATACTGAAGTAAGGCTGCCAAGAGGACTTGAAAGCGGGGCAGAATTGCAGGAAACCGATTTCAGGAGGTACACTGGAATTGCATTGAAAGCATAGGAAAAGAGGCAGAACGTCCACAATGATGCACTTGGCCAAAAAGGGCGTATGCGTTTTTTCCTGAATATATTCAGGAAAAAACGCATACGCCCTTTTTGGCCAACCAAGCAAGCTTGCAAAGGAAATCTGCACTACAATGAAGTCTCACTTCCCCCCCAGCAGTCAAAAGGGCCATCTGAAAAAAGTGTAAAATCCAGAAAGGCAGGACAGGCCATGGAGAACTGGGAGCCTTGTTATGCTGATGGGCGGGATGTCAATTTCCAACAGACACTCGGGAGAAGTGTATGGTGTTTCCTGAAACATCTAAAAAACAAAGCAACAGAGCCTAGGGCACGTCCACTTATGGTCCTATAGCTTAGGGAAATTAAAATCAAAAAGATACAGCCACCCCAATGTTTGGGACGCCTCTGTTTACAAGAACCTCGTTTACCGTACAAGTTCAATATCACAGAAAGTGAAAAATGGATAAAGAACTTGTGGTACTTACGTACAATGCAGTATCACTCAGCAGTGAAATCTATGTCATCAGGCCCGTAGCAGCACAATGAGTGGATTCAGGTACGATGATTCTAACTGAAATAAGTCACACAGAAAAAGAAACATCATAAGATATCAGTAATACACGGAATGTAAACTTGGCTACACAGGAACTGAATTACAGAACAGAACAGGGTCTCAAATTTAGAAAACCAACTTATGCTTGTTTAAGGGTAAAGGTGAGTTGGGGTGCTGCATAAAACCAGAGATTGAAATGAGCACAGATAAAGTTCCTTAAGCCAAATACGGAATAGACAAGAGCTACTCCTTGCTCAACGAAATGGACTCAACACCGCATATTAAACGCCTAAGAATGTACCTGACTCTTAAGTATCTTAAAACCTATGGATTGCTATGTCTCCGAAAGAGAATCAAGCATGTGTACAGGGACATAAACGCAGCAGTGATAGGATTGGAGAGGTTCGGTGAGCAAATGAAGACCCTTTGAAGTCATATTGCATGGTACCCATTCCACGGGTTTCAACTACCCAGGTTTAAGGTATTCTTCCTTCAGCTAAAACATGCATGTGGAACCTAGAGTATGATCAACCATGTGATCGGGAGACGTGTTCAAATATGTCTCAGTTTTCGTACCCTGGTACTCGGGTGCAACATTCCAGACACTTTACTAACACTCTCCCGACTTGGAGAGTCAGTCCCTTTAACCTCCTGTTTGGCCCAGTTTGCAATTTCTGCGGAAGATGAACAGGAATAGGGAGAACCAATGAGAGACTAGCTGGAGGTGTCTGGACGGGCAAATTTAACTCTCATTTCCCACCAGGAAGAGGAAATAACCAAAGGCTCAGCGTGCCGTGCCGGAACCAGATTAGGGCCGAAGCCATCCTGCGGTGTTGCGGCCATCTCACAAGAAAACGAGTTGAAGAAAGGAGCTCAGGGGCACTATAATTCACAAACCTGCAGAGTTATAAATGACAACTATCGTCCAAAAATATACTGAAGTAAGGCTGCCAAGAGGACTTGAAAGCGGGGCAGAATTGCAGGAAACCGATTTCAGGAGGTAGACTGGAATTGCATTGAAAGCATAGGAAAAGAGGCAGAACGTCCACAATGATGCACTTGGCCAAAAAGGGCGTATGCGTTTTTTCCTGAATATATTTTCCTGAATATATTCAGGAAAAAACGCATACGCCCTTTTTGGCCAACCAAGCAAGCTTGCAAAGGAAATCTGCACTACAATGAAGTCTCACTTCCCCGCGGTCAAAAGGGCCATCTGAAAAAAGTGTAAAATCCAGAAAGGCAGGACAGGCCATGGAGAACTGGGAGCCTTGTTATGCTGATGAGGGGGATGTCAATTGCCAACAGACACTCGGGAGAAGTGTATGGTGTTTCCTGAAACATCTAAAAAACAAAGCAACAGAGCCGAGGGCACTTCCACTTATGGTCCTATAGCTTAGGGAAATTAAAATCAAAAAGATACAGCCACCCCAATGTTTGGGACGCCTCTGTTTACAAGAACCTCGTTTACCGTACAAGTTCAATATCACAGAAAGTGAAAAATGGATAAAGAACTTGTGGTACTTACGTACAATGCAGTATCACTCAGCAGTGAAATCTATGTCATCAGGCCCGTAGCAGCACAATGAGTGGATTCAGGTACGATGATTGTAACTGAAATAAGTCACACAGAAAAAGAAACATCATAAGATATCAGTAATACACAGAATGTAAACTTGGCTACACAGGAACTGAATTACAGAACAGAACAGGGTCTCAAATTTAGAAAACCAACTTATGCTTGTTTAAGGGGAAAGGTGAGTTGGGGTGCTGCATAAAACCAGAGATTGAAATGAGCACAGATAAAGTTCCTTAAGCCAAATATGGAATAGACAAGAGCTACTCCTTGCTCAACGAAATGGACTCAACACCGCATATTAAACGCCTAAGAATGTACCTGACTCTTAAGTATCTTAAAACCTATGGATTGCTATGTCTCCGAAAGAGAATCAAGCATGTGTACAGGGACATAAACGCAGCAGTGATAGGATTGGAGAGGTTTGGTGAGCAAATGAAGACCCTTTGAAGTCATATTGCATGGTACCAATTCCACGGGTTTCAACTACCCAGGTTTAAGGTATTCTTCCTTCAGCTAAAACATGCATGTGGAACCTAGAGTATGATCAACCATGTGATCGGGAGACGTGTTCAAATATGTCTCAGTTTTCGTACCCTGGTACTCGGGTGCAACATTCCAGACGCTTTACTAACACTCTCCCGACTTGGAGAGTCAGTCCCTTTAACCTCCTGTTTGGCCCAGTTTGCAATTTCTGCGGAAGATGAACAGGAATAGCGAGAACCAATGAGAGACTAGCTGGAGGTGTCTGGACGGGCAAATTTAACTCTCATTTCCCACCAGGAAGAGGAAATAACCAAAGGCTCAGCGTGCCGTGCCGGAACCAGATTAGGGCCTGAAGCCATCCTGCGGTGTTGCGGCCAGCTCACAAGAAAACGAGTTGAAGAAAGGAGCTCAGGGGCACTGTAATTCAAAAACCTGCAGAGTTATAAATGACAACTATCGTCCAAAAATATACTGAAATAAGGCTGCCAAGAGGACTTGAAAGCGGGGCAGAATTGCAGGAAACCGATTTCAGGAGGTAGACTGGAATTGCATTGAAAGCATAGGAAAAGAGGCAGAACGTCCACAATGATGCACTTGGCCAAAAAGGGCGTATGCGTTTTTTCCTGAATATATTTTCCTGAATATATTCAGGAAAAAACGCATACGCCCTTTTTGGCCAACCAAGCAAGCTTGCAAAGGAAATCTGCACTACAATGAAGTCTCACTTCCCCGCGGTCAAAAGGGCCATCTGAAAAAAGTGTAAAATCCAGAAAGGCAGGACAGGCCATGGAGAACTGGGAGCCTTGTTATGCTGATGAGGGGGATGTCAATTGCCAACAGACACTCGGGAGAAGTGTATGGTGTTTCCTGAAACATCTAAAAAACAAAGCAACAGAGCCGAGGGCACTTCCACTTATGGTCCTATAGCTTAGGGAAATTAAAATCAAAAAGATACAGCCACCCCAATGTTTGGGACGCCTCTGTTTACAAGAACCTCGTTTACCGTACAAGTTCAATATCACAGAAAGTGAAAAATGGATAAAGAACTTGTGGTACTTACGTACAATGCAGTATCACTCAGCAGTGAAATCTATGTCATCAGGCCCGTAGCAGCACAATGAGTGGATTCAGGTACGATGATTGTAACTGAAATAAGTCACACAGAAAAAGAAACATCATAAGATATCAGTAATACACAGAATGTAAACTTGGCTACACAGGAACTGAATTACAGAACAGAACAGGGTCTCAAATTTAGAAAACCAACTTATGCTTGTTTAAGGGTAAAGGTGAGTTGGGGTGCTGCATAAAACCAGAGATTGAAATGAGCACAGATAAAGTTCCTTAAGCCAAATATGGAATAGACAAGAGCTACTCCTTGCTCAACGAAATGGACTCAACACCGCATATTAAACGCCTAAGAATGTACCTGACTCTTAAGTATCTTAAAACCTATGGATTGCTATGTCTCCGAAAGAGAATCAAGCATGTGTACAGGGACATAAACGCAGCAGTGATAGGATTGGAGAGGTTTGGTGAGCAAATGAAGACCCTTTGAAGTCATATTGCATGGTACCAATTCCACGGGTTTCAACTACCCAGGTTTAAGGTATTCTTCCTTCAGCTAAAACATGCATGTGGAACCTAGAGTATGATCAACCATGTGATCGGGAGACGTGTTCAAATATGTCTCAGTTTTCGTACCCTGGTACTCGGGTGCAACATTCCAGACGCTTTACTAACACTCTCCCGACTTGGAGAGTCAGTCCCTTTAACCTCCTGTTTGGCCCAGTTTGCAATTTCTGCGGAAGATGAACAGGAATAGCGAGAACCAATGAGAGACTAGCTGGAGGTGTCTGGACGGGCAAATTTAACTCTCATTTCCCACCAGGAAGAGGAAATAACCAAAGGCTCAGCATGCCGTGCCGGAACCAGATTAGGGCCTGAAGCCATCCTGCGGTGTTGCGGCCAGCTCACAAGAAAACGAGTTGAAGAAAGGAGCTCAGGGGCACTGTAATTCAAAAACCTGCAGAGTTATAAATGACAACTATCGTCCAAAAATATACTGAAATAAGGCTGCCAAGAGGACTTGAAAGCGGGGCAGAATTGCAGGAAACCGATTTCAGGAGGTAGACTGGAATTGCATTGAAAGCATAGGAAAAGAGGCAGAACGTCCACAATGATGCACTTGGCCAAAAAGGGCGTATGCGTTTTTTCCTGAATATATTCAGGAAAAAACGCATACGCCCTTTTTGGCCAACCAAGCAAGCTTGCAAAGGAAATCTGCACTACAATGAAGTCTCACTTCCCCCCCAGCGGTCAAAAGGGCCATCTGAAAAAAGTGTAAAATCCAGAAAGGCAGGACAGGCCATGGAGAACTGGGAGCCTTGTTATGCTGATGGGCGGGATGTCAATTTCCAACAGACACTCGGGAGAAGTGTATGGTGTTTCCTGAAACATCTAAAAAACAAAGCAACAGAGCCTAGGGCACTTCCACTTATGGTCCTATAGCTTAGGGAAATTAAAATCAAAAAGATACAGCCACCCCAATGTTTGGGACCCTCTGTTTACAAGAACCTCGTTTACCGTACAAGTTCAATATCACAGAAAGTGAAAAATGGATAAAGAACTTGTGGTACTTACGTACAATGCAGTATCACTCAGCAGTGAAATCTATGTCATCAGGCCCGTAGCAGCACAATGAGTGGATTCAGGTACGATGATTCTAACTGAAATAAGTCACACAGAAAAAGAAACATCATAAGATATCAGTAATACACGGAATGTAAACTTGGCTACAGAGGAACTGAATTACAGAACAGAACAGGGTCTCAAATTTAGAAAACCAACTTATGCTTGTTTAAGGGTAAAGGTGAGTTGGGGTGCTGCATAAAACCAGAGATTGAAATGAGCACAGATAAAGTTCCTTAAGCCAAATACGGAATAGACAAGAGCTACTCCTTGCTCAACGAAATGGACTCAACACCGCATATTAAACGCCTAAGAATGTACCTGACTCTTAAGTATCTTAAAACCTATGGATTGCTATGTCTCCGAAAGAGAATCAAGCATGTGTACAGGGACATAAACGCAGCAGTGATAGGATTGGAGAGGTTCGGTGAGCAAATGAAGACCCTTTGAAGTCATATTGCATGGTACCCATTCCACGGGTTTCAACTACCCAGGTTTAAGGTATTCTTCCTTCAGCTAAAACATGCATGTGGAACCTAGAGTATGATCAACCATGTGATCGGGAGACGTGTTCAAATATGTCTCAGTTTTCGTACCCTGGTACTCGGGTGCAACATTCCAGACACTTTACTAACACTCTCCCGACTTGGAGAGTCAGTCCCTTTAAACTCCTGTTTGGCCCAGTTTGCAATTTCTGCGGAAGATGAACAGGAATAGGGAGAACCAATGAGAGACTAGCTGGAGGTGTCTGGACGGGCAAATTTAACTCTCATTTCCCACCAGGAAGAGGAAATAACCAAAGGCTCAGCGTGCCGTGCCGGAACCAGATTAGGGCCGAAGCCATCCTGCGGTGTTGCGGCCAGCTCACAAGAAAACGAGTTGAAGAAAGGAGCTCAGGGGCACTGTAATTCACAAACCTGCAGAGTTATAAATGACAACTATCGTCCAAAAATATACTGAAGTAAGGCTGCCAAGAGGACTTGAAAGCGGGGCAGAATTGCAGGAAACCGATTTCAGGAGGTACACTGGAATTGCATTGAAAGCATAGGAAAAGAGGCAGAACGTCCACAATGATGCACTTGGCCAAAAAGGGCGTATGCGTTTTTTCCTGAATATATTCAGGAAAAAACGCATACGCCCTATTTGGCCAACCAAGCAAGCTTGCAAAGGAAATCTGCCCTACAGTGAAGTCTCACTTCCCCCCGGTCAAAAGGGCCATCTGATAAAAGTGTAAAATCCAGCAAGGCAGGACAGGCCATGGAGAACTGGGAGCCTTGTTATGCTGATGGGCGGGATGTCAATTGCCAACAGACACTCGGGAGAAGTGTATGGTGTTTCCTGAAACATCTAAAAAACAAAGCAACAGAGCCTAGGGCACTTCCACTTATGGTCCTATAGCTTAGGGAAATTAAAATCAAAAAGATACAGCCACCCCAATGTTTGGGACGCCTCTGTTTACAAGAACCCCGTTTACCGTACAAGTTCAATATCACAGAAAGTGAAAAATGGATAAAGAACTTGTGGTACTTACGTACAATGCAGTATCACTCAGCAGTGAAATCTATGTCATCAGGCCCGTAGCAGCACAATGAGTGGATTCAGGTACGATGATTCTAACTGAAATAAGTCACACAGAAAAAGAAACATCATAAGATATCAGTAATACACGGAATGTAAACTTGGCTACACAGGAACTGAATTACAGAACAGAACAGGGTCTCAAATTTAGAAAACCAACTTATGCTTGTTTAAGGGTAAAGGTGAGTTGGGGTGCTGCATAAAACCAGAGATTGAAATGAGCACAGATAAAGTTCCTTAAGCCAAATATGGAATAGACAAGAGCTACTCCTTGCTCAACGAAATGGACTCAACACCGCATATTAAACGCCTAAGAATGTACCTGACTCTTAAGTATCTTAAAACCTATGGATTGCTATGTCTCCGAAAGAGAATCAAGCATGTGTACAGGGACATAAACGCAGCAGTGATAGGATTGGAGAGGTTCGGTGAGCAAATGAAGACCCTTTGAAGTCATATTGCATGGTACCCATTCCACGGGTTTCAACTACCCAGGTTTAAGGTATTCTTCCTTCAGCTAAAACATGCATGTGGAACCTAGAGTATGATCAACCATGTGATCGGGAGACGTGTTCAAATATGTCTCAGTTTTCGTACCCTGGTACTCGGGTGCAACATTCCAGACGCTTTACTAACACTCTCTCGACTTGGAGAGTCAGTCCCTTTAACCTCCTGTTTGGCCCAGTTTGCAATTTCTGCGGAAGATGAACAGGAATAGCGAGAACCAATGAGAGACTAGCTGGAGGTGTCTGGACGGGCAAATTTAACTCTCATTTCCCACCAGGAAGAGGAAATAACCAAAGGCTCAGCGTGCCGTGCCGGAACCAGATTAGGGCCTGAAGCCATCCTGCGGTGTTGCGGCCAGCTCACAAGAAAACGAGTTGAAGAAAGGAGCTCAGGGGCACTGTAATTCACAAACCTGCAGAGTTATAAATGACAACTATCGTCCAAAAATATACTGAAGTAAGGCTGCCAAGAGGACTTGAAAGCGGGGCAGAATTGCAGGAAACCGATTTCAGGAGGTAGACTGGAATTGCATTGAAAGCATAGGAAAAGAGGCAGAACGTCCACAATGATGCACTTGGCCAAAAAGGGCGTATGCGTTTTTTCCTGAATATATTCAGGAAAAAACGCATACGCCCTATTTGGCCAACCAAGCAAGCTTGCAAAGGAAATCTGCCCTACAGTGAAGTCTCACTTCCCCCCGGTCAAAAGGGCCATCTGATAAAAGTGTAAAATCCAGCAAGGCAGGACAGGCCATGGAGAACTGGGAGCCTTGTTATGCTGATGGGCGGGATGTAAATTGCCAACAGACACTCGGGAAGTGTATGGTGTTTCCTGAAACATCTAAAAAACAAAGCAACAGAGCCTAGGGCACTTCCACTTATGGTCCTATAGCTTAGGGAAATTAAAATCAAAAAGATACAGCCACCCCAATGTTTGGGACGCCTCTGTTTACAAGAACCTCGTTTACCGTACAAGTTCAATATCACAGAAAGTGAAAAATGGATAAAGAACTTGTGGTACTTACGTACAATGCAGTATCACTCAGCAGTGAAATCTATGTCATCAGGCCCGTAGCAGCACAATGAGTGGATTCAGGTACGATGATTCTAACTGAAATAAGTCACACAGAAAAAGAAACATCATAAGATATCAGTAATACACGGAATGTAAACTTGGCTACACAGGAACTGAATTACAGAACAGAACAGGGTCTCAAATTTAGAAAACCAACTTATGCTTGTTTAAGGGTAAAGGTGAGTTGGGGTGCTGCATAAAACCAGAGATTGAAATGAGCACAGATAAAGTTCCTTAAGCCAAATATGGAATAGACAAGAGCTACTCCTTGCTCAACGAAATGGACTCAACACCGCATATTAAACGCCTAAGAATGTACCTGACTCTTAAGTATCTTAAAACCTATGGATTGCTATGTCTCCGAAAGAGAATCAAGCATGTGTACAGGGACATAAACGCAGCAGTGATAGGATTGGAGAGGTTCGGTGAGCAAATGAAGACCCTTTGAAGTCATATTGCATGGTACCCATTCCACGGGTTTCAACTACCCAGGTTTAAGGTATTCTTCCTTCAGCTAAAACATGCATGTGGAACCTAGAGTATGATCAACCATGTGATCGGGAGACGTGTTCAAATATGTCTCAGTTTTCGTACCCTGGTACTCGGGTGCAACATTCCAGACGCTTTACTAACACTCTCCCGACTTGGAGAGTCAGTCCCTTTAACCTCCTGTTTGGCCCAGTTTGCAATTTCTGCGGAAGATGAACAGGAATAGCGAGAACCAATGAGAGACTAGCTGGAGGTGTCTGGACGGGCAAATTTAACTCTCATTTCCCACCAGGAAGAGGAAATAACCAAAGGCTCAGCGTGCCGTGCCGGAACCAGATTAGGGCCTGAAGCCATCCTGCGGTGTTGCGGCCAGCTCACAAGAAAACGAGTTGAAGAAAGGAGCTCAGGGGCACTGTAATTCACAAACCTGCAGAGTTATAAATGACAACTATCGTCCAAAAATATACTGAAGTAAGGCTGCCAAGAGGACTTGAAAGCGGGGCAGAATTGCAGGAAACCGATTTCAGGAGGTAGACTGGAATTGCATTGAAAGCATAGGAAAAGAGGCAGAACGTCCACAATGATGCACTTGGCCAAAAAGGGCGTATGCGTTTTTTCCTGAATATATTCAGGAAAAAACGCATACGCCCTATTTGGCCAACCAAGCAAGCTTGCAAAGGAAATCTGCACTACAATGAAGTCTCACTTCCCCCCGGTCAAAAGGGCCATCTGATAAAAGTGTAAAATCCAGCAAGGCAGGACAGGCCATGGAGAACTGGGAGCCTTGTTATGCTGATGGGCGGGATGTCAATTGCCAACAGACACTCGGGAGAAGTGTATGGTGTTTCCTGAAACATCTAAAAAACAAAGCAACAGAGCCTAGGGCACTTCCACTTATGGTCCTATAGCTTAGGGAAATTAAAATCAAAAAGATACAGCCACCCCAATGTTTGGGACGCCTCTGTTTACAAGAACCTCGTTTACCGTACAAGTTCAATATCACAGAAAGTGAAAAATGGATAAAGAACTTGTGGTACTTACGTACAATGCAGTATCACTCAGCAGTGAAATCTATGTCATCAGGCCCGTAGCAGCACAATGAGTGGATTCAGGTACGCTGATTCTAACTGAAATAAGTCACACAGAAAAAGAAACATCATAAGATATCAGTAATACACGGAATGTAAACTTGGCTACACAGGAACTGAATTACAGAACAGAACAGGGTCTCAAATTTAGAAAACCAACTTATGCTTGTTTAAGGGTAAAGGTGAGTTGGGGTGCTGCATAAAACCAGAGATTGAAATGAGCACAGATAAAGTTCCTTAAGCCAAATATGGAATAGACAAGAGCTACTCCTTGCTCAACGAAATGGACTCAACACCGCATATTAAACGCCTAAGAATGTACCTGACTCTTAAGTATCTTAAAACCTATGGATTGCTATGTCTCCGAAAGAGAATCAAGCATGTGTACAGGGACATAAACGCAGCAGTGATAGGATTGGAGAGGTTCGGTGAGCAAATGAAGACCCTTTGAAGTCATATTGCATGGTACCCATTCCACGGGTTTCAACTACCCAGGTTTAAGGTATTCTTCCTTCAGCTAAAACATGCATGTGGAACCTAGAGTATGATCAACCATGTGATCGGGAGACGTGTTCAAATATGTCTCAGTTTTCGTACCCTGGTACTCGGGTGCAACATTCCAGACGCTTTACTAACACTCTCCCGACTTGGAGAGTCAGTCCCTTTAACCTCCTGTTTGGCCCAGTTTGCAATTTCTGCGGAAGATGAACAGGAATAGCGAGAACCAATGAGAGACTAGCTGGAGGTGTCTGGACGGGCAAATTTAACTCTCATTTCCCACCAGGAAGAGGAAATAACCAAAGGCTCAGCGTGCCGTGCCGGAACCAGATTAGGGCCTGAAGCCATCCTGCGGTGTTGCGGCCAGCTCACAAGAAAACGAGTTGAAGAAAGGAGCTCAGGGGCACTGTAATTCACAAACCTGCAGAGTTATAAATGACAACTATCGTCCAAAAATATACTGAAGTAAGGCTGCCAAGAGGACTTGAAAGCGGGGCAGAATTGCAGGAAACCGATTTCAGGAGGTAGACTGGAATTGCATTGAAAGCATAGGAAAAGAGGCAGAACGTCCACAATGATGCACTTGGCCAAAAAGGGCGTATGCGTTTTTTCCTGAATATATTCAGGAAAAAACGCATACGCCCTATTTGGCCAACCAAGCAAGCTTGCAAAGGAAATCTGCACTACAATGAAGTCTCACTTCCCCCCGGTCAAAAGGGCCATCTGATAAAAGTGTAAAATCCAGCAAGGCAGGACAGGCCATGGAGAACTGGGAGCCTTGTTATGCTGATGGGCGGGATGTCAATTGCCAACAGACACTCGGGAGAAGTGTATGGTGTTTCCTGAAACATCTAAAAAACAAAGCAACAGAGCCTAGGGCACTTCCACTTATGGTCCTATAGCTTAGGGAAATTAAAATCAAAAAGATACAGCCACCCCAATGTTTGGGACGCCTCTGTTTACAAGAACCTCGTTTACCGTACAAGTTCAATATCACAGAAAGTGAAAAATGGATAAAGAACTTGTGGTACTTACGTACAATGCAGTATCACTCAGCAGTGAAATCTATGTCATCAGGCCCGTAGCAGCACAATGAGTGGATTCAGGTACGCTGATTCTAACTGAAATAAGTCACACAGAAAAAGAAACATCATAAGATATCAGTAATACACGGAATGTAAACTTGGCTACACAGGAACTGAATTACAGAACAGAACAGGGTCTCAAATTTAGAAAACCAACTTATGCTTGTTTAAGGGTAAAGGTGAGTTGGGGTGCTGCATAAAACCAGAGATTGAAATGAGCACAGATAAAGTTCCTTAAGCCAAATATGGAATAGACAAGAGCTACTCCTTGCTCAACGAAATGGACTCAACACCGCATATTAAACGCCTAAGAATGTACCTGACTCTTAAGTATCTTAAAACCTATGGATTGCTATGTCTCCGAAAGAGAATCAAGCATGTGTACAGGGACATAAACGCAGCAGTGATAGGATTGGAGAGGTTCGGTGAGCAAATGAAGACCCTTTGAAGTCATATTGCATGGTACCCATTCCACGGGTTTCAACTACCCAGGTTTAAGGTATTCTTCCTTCAGCTAAAACATGCATGTGGAACCTAGAGTATGATCAACCATGTGATCGGGAGACGTGTTCAAATATGTCTCAGTTTTCGTACCCTGGTACTCGGGTGCAACATTCCAGACGCTTTACTAACACTCTCCCGACTTGGAGAGTCAGTCCCTTTAACCTCCTGTTTGGCCCAGTTTGCAATTTCTGCGGAAGATGAACAGGAATAGCGAGAACCAATGAGAGACTAGCTGGAGGTGTCTGGACGGGCAAATTTAACTCTCATTTCCCACCAGGAAGAGGAAATAACCAAAGGCTCAGCGTGCCGTGCCGGAACCAGATTAGGGCCTGAAGCCATCCTGCGGTGTTGCGGCCAGCTCACAAGAAAACGAGTTGAAGAAAGGAGCTCAGGGGCACTGTAATTCACAAACCTGCAGAGTTATAAATGACAACTATCGTCCAAAAATATACTGAAGTAAGGCTGCCAAGAGGACTTGAAAGCGGGGCAGAATTGCAGGAAACCGATTTCAGGAGGTAGACTGGAATTGCATTGAAAGCATAGGAAAAGAGGCAGAACGTCCACAATGATGCACTTGGCCAAAAAGGGCGTATGCGTTTTTTCCTGAATATATTCAGGAAAAACGCATACGCCCTATTTGGCCAACCAAGCAAGCTTGCAAAGGAAATCTGCACTACAATGAAGTCTCACTTCCCCCCGGTCAAAAGGGCCATCTGATAAAAGTGTAAAATCCAGCAAGGCAGGACAGGCCATGGAGAACTGGGAGCCTTGTTATGCTGATGGGCGGGATGTAAATTGCCAACAGACACTCGGGAAGTGTATGGTGTTTCCTGAAACATCTAAAAAACAAAGCAACAGAGCCTAGGGCACTTCCACTTATGGTCCTATAGCTTAGGGAAATTAAAATCAAAAAGATACAGCCACCCCAATGTTTGGGACGCCTCTGTTTACAAGAACCTCGTTTACCGTACAAGTTCAATATCACAGAAAGTGAAAAATGGATAAAGAACTTGTGGTACTTACGTACAATGCAGTATCACTCAGCAGTGAAATCTATGTCATCAGGCCCGTAGCAGCACAATGAGTGGATTCAGGTACGATGATTCTAACTGAAATAAGTCACACAGAAAAAGAAACATCATAAGATATCAGTAATACACGGAATGTAAACTTGGCTACACAGGAACTGAATTACAGAACAGAACAGGGTCTCAAATTTAGAAAACCAACTTATGCTTGTTTAAGGGTAAAGGTGAGTTGGGGTGCTGCATAAAACCAGAGATTGAAATGAGCACAGATAAAGTTCCTTAAGCCAAATATGGAATAGACAAGAGCTACTCCTTGCTCAACGAAATGGACTCAACACCGCATATTAAACGCCTAAGAATGTACCTGACTCTTAAGTATCTTAAAACCTATGGATTGCTATGTCTCCGAAAGAGAATCAAGCATGTGTACAGGGACATAAACGCAGCAGTGATAGGATTGGAGAGGTTCGGTGAGCAAATGAAGACCCTTTGAAGTCATATTGCATGGTACCCATTCCACGGGTTTCAACTACCCAGGTTTAAGGTATTCTTCCTTCAGCTAAAACATGCATGTGGAACCTAGAGTATGATCAACCATGTGATCG